>NW_026895790.1:0-177148 GCF_033153095.1 Gastrolobium bilobum | reverse complement strand
CCTCCTTGGTGGAATTTCAAGTATTCTGCAGTTTCTCCTGAACTCACAACTGGCATTGTGGATATAGTCACAGAACCTTATCTTCAGCAGCTTTTGGATGGTGTGAGAATCATACTTCACTTTCTTTTCCCCTCACCCAGCTAGTGAAGGTCCTCTGGCCTCTTGATCTCCATTAAATGCATTAGCAAAGAATTCCCTTGCTATGTTAGGACTGCTATCACCCAATATTCTTCAAAAAGTTGCCCAATCCCTGGTCTTCAGCTGAGACTGAAACTGAGGATATTCATCCTTTTCTAGAACAAATTTTCTTTCTCTCACAAATGGCCTCTTGGAAGTCTTGTCAGTATAACGTTTCTCATGTTCCTCACTTTTCCAAAAGTGAGCATCAAACTGTGGGGTAGGCTCAGCTTCAGTATCTCCTCCTTGATTCACTCGGGCTCTCTTCTTATATCTCTTCTTCCCCTGTGTAGAGGGAGCTGGTTGAGAAGGAGAAGACATTGTGCCTACACAACAAGAGAAAATCAGTCCAAATGTCAAACAATTACATATCATGAATCTAATTCCACAATTCCCAGATTTAGAACTCTTGTAGTGGGGAATTTGGATCAAAACATGTATGAATTACAACCCCACAATGCCATATTGTAGACCCTCAATTTTGTATGAAACAGGGCCTGGGCGCTAAAACGGTCACACTGAGCGTTTCAGCGTCCTGGCCTTAATCGTGTGTAAAAACTGGACGGGCGCTAAAACGTTGAAACCAAACGTTTTAGCGCCAGGCCAATTTTTGGGTCAGGCATTTCCACGAACACCTTGTGTGTGTGCGCGCTGGGTGTTGTGTCAAAACAATTTGGAACCAACATGTGCTGGATTTGTTATCTCAGCCCCAAAATATCAGTCAAAAGCAATAGATCAGTAGAATAATACAAATAAAACTAATATCAACATGCAATCCTAAGAATGATACAGCAAATCCACATGTGAAATGCCCTAGAAAATGTCCAAATAACTTCTATGATTCAGATATGATGTGTGATGGAGAGAAAAGAGATGAGATACATACCGTGATGTTGATGAAAGGATGTGGAGGAAACTACAAAGATTGATGATACAAATGTGAGAGAAGAATTCGTGTTGTGGAAAAGAGAGGAGAAAGAATGTAAAAGGAAAAGAGAGAAGAAACTCTGTTATATCGAATAAGTGACAGGGCGCTTAAACATTGGCTTACCAGCGCTTTAGCGTCCTTGTCCAGAGAAAAATGCACACTTTGTGCAGCACAGCGCTAAAACGATCATACTGAGCGTTTTAGCGCGGTTGGCCAGAGTGCCTGTATTGGTGTTGTTGGTGAACGCTAAAACGCTCATAATGAACGTCTTAACGCGCATAACCAGAGAGTTTCATAATGATGGAACTCTTGGGACGCTAAAACGGTCAGATTTGACGTTTTAGCGCCCAGCACATAGCAATAAATTTCTCTTTGATTTTTCAAAAAAAAAAATTCCCTTTTTCTTCTTCATCTTATGGATATGGTATGAACATGGAATTACATACCTAGTACAGTGAGTTGCCTCCCACTCAGCGCTTGTTTAACGTCACGAGCCTGACGGGTATGATCTATTTTACCTCTAATAGAGCAACTGTCAGTAGTTGCCTATCCACAACACTTCCAACATATAATTTCAATCGTTGACCATTGACTATAAAACTTCTGTCCGAATCCAAAGAACTGATTTCTACAGCCCCATACGGTTTCATATCTTTTACCACAAACGGTCCAGACCATCTAGACTTTAACTTCCCTGGAAACAGCTTCAACCTGGAATTGAACAGAAATACTTGATCCCCCACCTTGAAGTCTCTAGGTGTGATCTTCCTATCATGCCATAGCTTTGTCTTTTCCTTATACAAACTGGCACTTTCATAAGCAGACAAACGAAACTCATCCAATTCATCCAGTTGTAATAATCTTTTTTGTCCCGCTGCTGTGGAATCAAAATTCAGATATCTCACAGCCCACAAAGCCTTGTGCTCCAATCCAACTGCAAATGGCATGCTTTTCCAAACAGCAACTGAAATGGAGACATCCCAATAGGAGTTTTGAAAGCGGTCCTATATGCCCATAAGGTGTCATCAAGTTTCTTGGACCACTGGGTCCTAGCATTCCCAACAGTCTTCTCCAATATTCTCTTCAATTCCCTGTTGGAAATCTCAACCTGACCACAAGTCTGTGGGTGATATGGAGTGCTTATTTTGTGCCTCACTCCATACTTAGCCAAGGCATACTCCACCATCCTATTATCAAAATGAGTGCCCCCATCACTAATGATAGCTCTAGGGACTCCAAATCTTGAAAATATATTCTTTCTCAGAAAAGCAATCACCACCCTGGAATCATTGGTTGGTGTAGCTATGGCCTCAACCCATTTGGAAACATAATCAACTGCCACCAATATGTACTTGTTAGAGTAAGAAGAAGGGAAAGGTCCCATAAAATCCATACCCCAAACATCAAAGATTTCCACTTCCTGGATATTGTTCAACGGCATTTCATGTCGCCTAGAAATATTCCCAGTTCTCTGACAGTTGTCACATGCCTCCACAAAATTCTTTGCATCCTTGTATAAGGTGGGCCAGTAGAAGCCACTCAACAATACTTTTGCTGCAGTTCTCTCACCTACAAAATATCCACCATATGCAGAACCATGACAATGCCACAACACATCCTTCTGTTCTTCCTCTGGAATACACCGTCGGATCACACTATCTGAACATCTATAGAAAAGATATGGCTTATCCCAAATGTACCACTTAACATCATGCAGAAATTTCTTCCTCTGTTGCCATGTTAAATTCTTAGGCATCAATCCAGCAGCTTTATAGTTGGCAAAATCAGCAAACCATGGTGGGGTACTGATAGATAAGACTTTATCCCCAACCACCTCTGTTACAGCACATATTTCCAAAACATGTTCATTAGGAAACTCTTCTCTGATCACTATTTCCGGTCCTTCTTGAAGCTCTTTTTCTGTTAGCCTGGATAAGTGATCAGCCACCAAGTTTTCAACTCCCTTTTTGTCCTTGATCTCTACCTCAAACTCTTGCAACAGTAACAACCAGCGGAGCAACCTGGGTTTAGCATCCTGCTTGCTTAACAAATACTTTAAAGCTGCATGGTCAGTGTAAACAATAACTTTTGATCCTAACAGATACGGCCTGAATTTGTCAAATGCATACACAATAGCCAGTAATTCTTTTTCTGTAGTAGCATAATTATTTTGTGCATCATTTAAGATCTTACTGGCATAGTAAATGACATGCAGCAATTTATTCACTCTTTGGCCCAATACCACTCCTACAGCATAGTCACTGGCATCACACATTAATTCAAATGGTAATGAAAAATCAGGTGCCATCATGATAGGTGCAGAGGTCAACTTTTCTTTTAAAACATGAAATGCATGCAAACATTCATCATCAAACAGGAATTCTTGGTCCTTAACCAATAACTTGCATAAGGGCTTGGCAATTTTTGAAAAATCTTTTATGAACCGCCTATAAAATCCTGCATGACCAAGGAAACTCCTCACACCCTTAACATTTACAGGTGGAGGAAGTTTCTCTATCACAGAAATTTTTGCCCTATCCACTTCAATTCCATTCCTAGACACCTTGTGTCCAAGAACTATACCTTCTGTCACCATAAAGTGACACTTCTCCCAGTTCAAAACCAAGTTACAGTCTTGACATCTTTTCAAAACAGAATCTAAATTCCCTAGACATACATCAAAATCAGAACCAAATACAGAAAAATCATCCATAAAAATTTCTATGCATTCTTCTATCATATTAGAAAAATGGAAAGCATGCACCTTTGAAAGGTGGCAGGAGCATTGCATAAGCCGAAAGGCATCCTCCGGTATGCGAATATTCCATATGGACATGTAAAAGCAGTCTTCTCCTGATCCTCTGGTGCCACAGCTATCTGATTGTACCCTGAATAACCATCCAAGAAGCAATAGAAAGCATGTCCTGCCAACCTCTCTAGCATCTGATCCAAGAAAGGAAGTGGAAAATGATCCTTCCTGGTTGCCTTATTCAGCCTCCGGTAATCAATGCACATTCTCCAGCCAGTGATTGTCCTTGTGGGAATCAACTCATTGTTCTCATTTTTCACCACAGTCATTCCCCCTTTCTTGGGCACGGTCTGCACAGGACTCACCCGAGCACTGTCTGAAATGGGGTAAATCATCCCAGCATCAAGCAACTTCACCACCTCCTTCCTCACTACTTCCTTCATAGTGGGGTTGAGTCTCCTCTGTGGTTTCCTTACTGGTTTGACCTCTTCTTCCATCAATATTTTGTGGGTGCAAAAGGAAGGATTAATACCCTTAAGATCTGAAAACTGCCATCCAATAGCCATTTTATTCTTCTTGAGTACCTTAATCAACTTCCCTTCTTCCTCATCAGACAACATTGCATTAATGATTGCTGGATATGTTTGATCATCCCCAAGGAACACATACTTCAAATGTGAAGGTAATTCTTTAAGTTCTACCTTAGGTGTTCCTTTTGGAATGTGATCAATCTTCTTCTCAAGCTCTTCCACTTCTGGCTCTTCTTGGTAATCTTCTGTACATGTCTCTTCTTCTGATCTTTGTTCCTCAACTGGGAATTCTTCTTTTTTATTCACTTCTTCCACAACCTCCTGTATCACATCCAATCTAAAACAATCCTCCACATCATCAGGATGCTTGATGGTTTCAAATACATCAATTGTGACCGTTTCCTCATCCACCCTTAGCAACAATTTTCCTTGCTCAACATCTATCAAAGATCTTGCAGTTGCTAAAAAGGGTCTTCCTAACAATAGAGGACTTTCTGTATCCTCTTCCTCCATGTCAAGAATCACAAAATCCACTGGAAAAATAAACTTGTCTACCTTGACCAAGACATCATCAACCACACCTTCAGGCCTCTTGATAGATCTATCTGCAAGATGCAGAATAAGATTGGTCTCCTTCAAAGTGTTGATTCCCAAAGCTCTACATACTGTCAACGGCATCAAGTTTATACTTGCTCCCAAATCACACAATGTCTTTCCCACCTCCACATCTCCTATAGCAATATAGATACTGAAGCTTCCAGGATCTTTCATTTTTGTTGGAAGCTTCTTCTGGATTAGGGCACTACACTCTGCTGTTAGGGCCACTGTCTCACCATCAGTTAATTTCCTCTTCTTAGTAAGAAGATCCTTCATGAACTTTGCATAGTGAGGCATATTTTCCAGTGCTTTAGAAAATGGTATGTTAATTTGTAAATTTTTGAAGATATCCAGAAATCTTGCATAGTGCTGTTTCTGAATCTCTTGCTTCAACCTCTGAGGGTAGGGAACTTTAGCATAGGGAGATAAAATAACTGGTTGTTCTTTCTTGTCAACCATCTTCTTCTTTTCCCACTTCATCATCTTTTGTGGGGAAGCATTTTTACCAACTTCTACCTCTCCTTCATTCTTATTATTCTTCCCTTCCTCTTCTTTATCAATTCCAACTATAACATCTCTAACAACTAATTCCTTCTCACTTTTCTCATTTTTCATCTTCTATACTTCATCATCAGAGACTACATCTTCAACCACAACCTCTTCTTCATTCTTTTTATTTTCCACATTCTTTTTCACTGGTTGAAGTACCAACCCACTTCTTGTCATAATTGCTTTACAGTGCTCCTTAGGATTCACTAGTGTATCACTTGGAAATTTCCCTTGTGGTCTCTCTGATATCTGTCTTGATAATTGACCAATCTGGGTCTCCAAATTTCTGATTGATGTTTCCTGATTTCTGAAAGAAGTTCTGGTCTCCTGCATGAATGCAGTTGTCTCTTCCCTGAATGAATTAGAACCTTGAATATAATCCTGAGTTGTCTTAGATAACTGAGCAAACGCTTTCTCCCATGCAGCAGGATCACTTGACTGCTCCTTCATATGTGATGGTGGAGGATGTAATGGTGGATTCAATTGATGGTTGGAACTATAGCTGAATCCTGGGTGTTGATTCTTGTTTTTCCATGGTGGCATATAAACATTCTTTCCCTGATTGTTGTAGTTCCTTTGATTATTCTGATCATACCACACTTCATTCACCTCTGCTTGTTCTGATGATCCCCCATAATCACACTCCTCTGTCACATGGCCCTTGCCACAGATAGCACATACACATTTGGTTTCCACAGAGGCTACCTTTTGTGAAGAGAGTTGCTTGATAAGGGTATCTAATTGTTGCTGCTGTTGTCTCTGTGTCTGCATCAGTTGATCATTCCTTGCCAACAGAGCATCATACCCATCCAACCTGATGACTCCTGTCCTTCTGTCAGCCACTGGGGCATTATCAAATTCTTGAGATGCTAATGACTCAAAGATATCCAAAGCTTCTTGAGGGGTCTTGGTAGTCAATGATCCACCAGCAGTGGCATGCACCAAGGTTCTAGTGTTAGTGGTCATTCCTTGCAGGAAGATTGCTGCTTGTTGCCATGCCTCAATTCCATGTTGTGGACATTTCCTCAACAAAGTCTTGAACCTCTCCCAAGCCTCATAAATGGATTCTGACTCTTTCTACTTAAAGCTTGTAATCTCATCCTTCAACTTGGCCCTCTTGGATGCTGAGAAAAACCTTTGCAAGAACTTGGTTTGCAAATCATCCCAAGTTGTTATACTTCCTTGTGGCAATGATTGCAGCCATCTCTTTGCATCATCCGTCAGTGAATGAGTGAATAGTCTCAACAGAATTGCATATCTTGTGACACCATTTATCTTCACAGTATCACTCAACAATAGGAAGTTCTCTATGTGCAAGTAAGGGTCCTCTGCACTGGTTCCAGCAAACTGATCCTTCTGCACCAAATGAATCAAAGCAGGCTTCAATTCAAAGCTGTTGGGCTCCACTGTTGGGCGCACAATACTCCCAATTGGAGGAATCACTGTAGGAGTCATGTACTCTCCCAGTGTCCTCTGTGGTGGTGGTGGTCTGTGATTCTCTGCCATTATATCTTCCTGATTAACCGTACTTGATTCACCAATTTCTTGCAACTATCTCCTTTGCCTGGCTGCCCTTTTGTGCTTCCTCAATGTCCTTTCTAATTCTGGATCATACAACAACAAATTCGGATCAAGTGTACCTCGCATATACCAGAATCAAAATTGACCAGAAACTTAACATAAACTAAAATACTGAAAATAAAAGGATTCAATCTCAGAATTCTATAGTATCAGTTAGTGTTGAAAAACAAATTCCCCGGCAACGGCGCCAAAAACTTGTTGGACGTTTAGCAAGTGCACTAGTCGTACAAGTAATAAAATGATGAGTAAAGATCGTTCCCACGAGGAATTGTGTTCAAACACCAATATACCAGAGAAAATTAATTTGAATCAAATAAAAGTTTGTAAAAATAATGAATAAATTGTCACCAGAAAATTGATTGTAAGTAATTTGACACAAAGTAAATGTGGATTAGGAATTAATAAAACAAGTAGTCAGAAAACAACTTTCCTCCACAATAACCTATGTAAAAAAACTGATCATATGATGAATTCCTTTCCATGTGATTTTAATCAACCTTTTACTTATCATCAGGATGTAATCCCTTACTACCCTGATGGATACATTAATCAGAAACCCCAATCCCTTGGTGATCTCTTTCTTAATACATGCATGAATTACTAAAGTTTTAAGATTACATCAGAATTCTAGCATCAATCCCTTGAGTACTAGAATTTTGATGTTGAGATTATCAAATACAGAAGTCATATAAAAATCCCTGTTCTATATTACTTCCTTGATAGAAATAATTAAATCAGAAAATCTCAAATCAACACATGAAAAATACTTCATCATATTTATCAAATCAACATAGTATTATCATGGAGTTCTATTGCATTCAGACTACAAAGACTCTACTCAGACATGACTAAGGAAGAAATAAGAGAAGAAGAAACAAACTTCATTTCCATGTTGAAAGTCTTCAATCTCCAAACTATTACAAGGAAATCCTAATACAAAAACTAAGAGAATTTAGAGAGAAGTCAGACTAAGTTTAAGAGAGAGAGAGTTCAGATCCCTCAGATCCAGATATCTTCTAAGTGTCAAGGCTTTGCCTTATATAGTGTTACAATTAAAAACAGAAAACTGATGTGGGCGCTAAAACGTCCATAAGTGACCGTTTTAGCGTCCATGCTTTACGTATGCTCAACTGCTTTTAACTGATTCCAACGCTAAAACGTTAAGGAATGACCGTTTTAGCGTCCAAACTTGGTGAATGCTCAACTAACTTTAACTGACTCCAACGCTAAAACGTTTGATTTGGACGTTTTAGCGGTGAAGACCAGAATCTTTTTCCACTTTAGGGCGCTAAAACGCGTATTGCAGGCCGTTTTAGCGCCCAAGACCAGCAATTTTCCATCTTCTTAGTGTAGCAGCGTGCTAAAACGCTCTGTGTGGGCGTTTTAGCGCTCATCACCAGCAAGTTTTGGCCTCTTCCTGTAGCAGGGCGCTAAAACGCTAAGTGTGAACGTTTTAGCGCTCAACACTTAGGCAATTTTTCTCCTCTTGAGCTCCAAAATCTTCTTCTTTCTCCAGTTGTCTTTCAAGCTTGCTTTTCCTACAAGAATCATACAAATTTCCAATAAAGCTCTTGAACTTGTAATTGAGGACATCTTAGGACATTAACCTAGTTTTTCATCATTTAATCACACAATTTGATCCTAATTCCTGCTAAAAACCATGATGAACTAAGGGTTCATCACAGTTGGACGTTTAGCAAGTGCACTAGTCGTACAAGTAATAAAATGATGAGTAAAGGTCGTTCCCACGAGGAATTGTGTTCAAACACCAATATACCATAGAAAATTAATTTGAATCAAATAAAAGTTTGTAAAAATCATGAATAAATTGTCACCAGAAAATTGATTGTAAGTAATTTGACACAAAGTAAATGTGGATTAGGAATTAATAAAACAACAAGTAGTCAGAAAACAACTTTCCTCCATAATAACCTGTGTAAAAAAAACTGATCATATAATGAATTCCTTTCCATGTGATTTTAATCAACCTTTTACTTATCATCAGGATGTAATCCCTTACTACCCTGATGGATACATTAATCAGAAACCCCAATCCCTTGGTGATCTATTTCTTAATACATGCATGAATTACTAAAGTTTTAAGATTACATCAGAATTCTAGCATCAATCCCTTGAGTACTAGAATTCTGATGTTGAGATTATCAAATACAGAAGTCATATAAACATCTCTGTTCTATATTACTTCCTTGGTAGAAATAATTAAATCAGAAAATCTCAAATCAACACATGAAAAATACTTCATCATATTAATCAAATCAACATAGTATTATCATGGAGTTCTATTGCATTCAGTCTACAAAGACTCTACTCAGACATGACTAAGGAAGAAATAAGAGAAGAAGAAACAAACTTCATTTCCATGTTGAAAGTCTTCAATCTCCAAACTATTACAAGGAAATCCTAATACAAAAACTAAGAGAATTTAGAGAGAAGTCAGACTAAGTTTAAGAGAGAGAGAGTTCAGATCCCTCAAATCAAGATATCTTCTAAGTGTCAAGGCTTTTCCTTATATAGTGTTACAATTAAAAATAGAAAACTGATGTGGGCGCTAAAACGTCCATAAGTGACCGTTTTAGCGTCCATGCTTTATGTATGCTCCACTGCTTTTAACTGATTCCAACGCTAAAACGTTAAGGAATGACCGTTTTAGCGTCCAAACTTTGTGAATGCTCAACTAACTTTAACTGACTCCAACGCTAAAACGTTTGATTTGGACGTTTTAGCGGTGAAGACCAGAATCTTTTTCCACTTTAGGGCGCTAAAACGCGTATTGCAGGCCGTTTTAGCGACCAAGACCAGCAATTTTCCATCTTCTTAGTGTAGCAGCGCGCTAAAACGCTCTGTGTGGACGTTTTAGCGCTCATCACCAGCAAGTTTTGGCCTCTTCCTGTAGCAGGGCGCTAAAACGCTCAGTGTGAACGTTTTAGCGCTCAACACTTAGGCAATTTTTCTCCTCTTGAGCTCCAGAATCTTCTTCCTTCTCCAGTTGTCTTTCAAGCTTGCTTTTCCTATAAGAATCATACAAATTTCCAATAAAGCTCTTGAACTTGTAATTGAGGACATCTTAGGACATTAACCTAGTTTTTCATCATTTAATCACACAATTTGATCCTAATTCCTGCTAAAAACCATGATGAACTAAGGGTTCATCAATTTTGATTCTAAAAGGGGGTAAAGTAACAATTTATGCATGCTCTAGGGATAGACTTGTGTGAATTGCAGTCGTTTAATTTATTGTGGTTAATGCTTAATTTCATGCGGGATTGCTAAGGAATTAGGGTTCCAATTGGATTAAAGGGTTAGATTACCAAGGAATTTAGATGATAAATTGTCTGAATTATTAAAATGAATGAGCATTGTTAATAAATCCAAAGTTTAAAGCAAGGATCATATGGTGTGTGTACCTTAGCTGCAATGTTTACTTATTATTCTCTCAAAAATCCAAACTTTACCATTGTTTATTAAATTAAGAATTATATTTTTAAACTTTCTATCTTTATTTTACCATCAATTCACAATTTTCCAAAAACAACCGGATTTTCCAACTTAAAGGGACAGGTTATTGTAGTACTTGGTTTACAATCCCTGTGGAGACAATACTTTACTTACTTACTATATTACTTGTGCGATCGGTACACTTGCCGGTGAACATCAAGTTTTTGGCGCTGTTGCCGGGGATTATTAATTCCAATATTATAAATAATCGTTGATCTTTGAGATTGGATTTTTATTTTTATTTTAGTTCTATCTTGTTCTGTGCTTTGCAGTTGTTATTAACCATTTTTTCTGAGTTTTATGCGAGGTAGAATTGTTCCTAAAGACTTTGTGATTGATCCTGAAATTGCAAGGACTGAGAGGAGACTGAGGAAAGTTGCCAAGCAGATAATTTGGGAAGAATTCAATAGTGTACCTGTACAACCAATACAAGAGATGGCGGATGGTAACAATGCTGGTGGCAGAGGCCACAATACAAATAACCCACCTCCAAGATTGTTGGACACCATTCTGACTCCGGTGTTCAAAAGGCCAAATTCAAGTATACTCAGGCCAGTGGTGGAGGCAAACAATTTTGAGCTGAAGCTAGCTCTAATTACTTTGGTAGAGAGGGCTCAGTTTTCTAGTGCTGAGGATTAAGATTCTCATGAGTTCATAGGTCGATTTCTGATGATCTGTGACACTACTAAGCACAATGGAGTGTCTGCAGATGCTATCAGGCTCCGATTGTTCCCTTTTGCTGTTAAGGGAAAGGCTTTCAGATGGGTGGAAAGGTAACCAGCTAATAGTATCATGACATGGGAAGATTTATCAACCAAATTCTTTGCCGAGTTCTTTCCTATGGAGAGGTACAACCAGCTGGTGAATGAGATCACCAACTTCTGCCAGTTTGAAGGAGAATCGTTGTGTGCAACTTGGAATAGATTCCAGGAACTTATCTGAAAGTGTCCGCACTATGAGGGAGACGATGATAGAAAGGTGGCGATCTTCTTTAATGGCATCTCTCCTGAAACAAGGTTGGTGCTTAATAGTGCAGCGGGAGGTTCTATTCGGCAGAGTACATCTGAGCAAGCTCTTGATTTAATAAAGAAATTGGCCAGAAATGAGAATGAGAGCTTACCGGTTCAAGCAAAAAGATGAGTGATAAAGTTGGAGAGCAATGATGCTATGCTTGCTGAACAAAAGCTGTTGTCCAAGAAGTTTGATAGCCTAAATGAAAAGTTTGAGAAATTGCATGTGTCCAAGGTTCAATCAACTTCTGTGGTTTGTGAATATTGTAAAGAAGCTCATGAGTCTAATGAGTGCTAATCCACAGCAGGTGCAAGTGAATGGGGTTTGGTATGAACAAAAGCCCCAACAAAATTTTCAAAAAAATCAGAACTTTGCCTCTGGGAGCAATTTTCAGAGGAGGGGTCAAGGAGGTGGTCTTGACTATGGTTCCAACAACTATCTGCAACCTCCTCCTATTCCACAAAAGGAGCCTTCTGAGCTGGAGAAAGCTATGTTACAGCTTTCTAAGACAACAAATGACCACATTCTGACAACAAATACTTTTATCAATGAGGCTAGGGCACACAACAAGAATCAGGATGCTTTTATCAGGAACTTGGAGGTTCAAATTGGTCAATTGTCCAAGCAAGTTTCTGAGAGACTTCCAAGAACATTTCCTAGTGACACTATTGTGAATCCCAAAGAGCATTGCAAGGCTATAATGACCAGAAGTGGTAAAGTGCTTCCATCTCCTGAGGTTGAGGAGAAGCTTGATGAGGAAGGTGAGCCTGAAAAGGAAATTGAAAAACCTACTGAAGTGGTGAAGCCAGTTGAAAAAGAAAAAGAAAAGAAGAAAGAACAGAATGTAATTGTTGAGAAGAAGCATGAGATTAGTCCTGGTTATGTGAGAGCTATGGCACCTTATCTTGAAAGATTCAAGCAAGATGCTCAGAAGCAGCAATATGCCAGGTTTCTTGATATTTTTAAAAAACTGCACATTAATATTCCCTTTGTTGAGGCTCTGGCTAATATGCCCAATTATGCCAAGTTTATGAAAGACCTTTTATCAAGAAAACACAAGTTGCAAGAATGCCAGACTGTGACACTCACTGAGGAGTGTAGTGCAATAATACAGAAGAAGTTTCCTCCTAAGCTTTGTGATCCAGGGAGCTTCAATATTCCAATTGCTATTGGTAACACTAATGTTGGCAAAGCTTTGTGTGATCTTGGGGCGAGTATAAATTTGATGCCCTTGTCTGTGTGTAAATCTTTGGGGATTTCTGAGCTTAAGACTATTATGGTTTCCTTGCAACTTGCTGACAGATCTTTGAGGAAACCCAATGGTATAATTGAAGATGTCCTTGTGAAAGTGGACAAGTTTATTTTTCCAGCTGATTTTGTGGTGTTGAACATGGAAGAGGAAACTGAAATGCCTCTTTTGTTGGGTAGGCTTTTCTTGGCTACTGCTTGGGCTATGATTGATGTTGAACAAGGGAAGCTTGAGTTAAGAAGGAATGATGAGACCTTCACCATCAATGTCTTTGATTCTATGAGAAAATCTTCTAACAAAGGTGATTGTTTCAGGCTTGATGATTTAGAAGAAGTGGGGAAAGAAGAGAAATCTCCTAGTCAGGAGCTTGAGGCGCGTGATTTTGTTCCCTTTGAGGAAGAAAAAGGTGTTGTATTTGAGGTTCTTGAGAAGAAAGATTCTGACAAAGAAGATGGTGCCCCAAAAGTAGAGTTAAAGGAGCTGCTTGAAACTCTTAAATACACCTTCTTGGGTGACAACGAGACTTACCCTGTTATCATTAATAAGGAGTTGTCTTATGAGCAGGAAAGGAGGTTGATAGAAGTGCTAAAGAAACACAAGACTGCCATAGGGTGGTCCATTTATGATTTGAAGGGTATAAATCTTTCTTTTTGTACTCACAAAATTCTCATGAAGGATGATGTCAAACCTGTGAGGCAACCTGTGTAGATTACCGGAGGACCAGGAGAAAACAACATTCACTTGCCCTTTTGGAGTATTTGCATATAGACGAATGTCGTTTGGTCTATGCAACGCGCCTGCTACGTTTCAGAGGTGCATGCTCTCAATATTTTCTGACATAGTGGAGAAAAATCTCTAGGTATTTATGGATGACTTTTCCATTTTTGGCTCTTGTTTTGATATATGCTTGCATAATCTAACTAATGTTTTAAAAAGATGCCAAGAAACTAATCTTGTACTTAACTGGGAGAAATGTCATTTTATGGTACAAGAGGGGATTGTGTTAGGCCATAAAATATCTGGGAATGGGATTGAGGTTGATGAAGCAAAACTCATGTTGATTGAAAAACTTCCCCATCCTGTTAATGTGACTAGTGTTATAAGTTTTCTAGGACATGCTGGATTTTATAGAAGATTTATCAAAGACTTTTCTAAGATAGCCAAACCATTAAGCCAACTCTTAGTAAAGGATTCTGAATTTAACTTTGATGATGCATGTCTAAAAGCTTTTAATTTATTGAAAGAAAAGCTCACTACAGCTCCTATCCTTGTAGCTCCTGATTGGAGTTTACCTTTTGAGCTTATGTGTGATGCTAGTGCTTATGCCATTGGTGCAGTCTTTGGCCAACGTAAGGATAAATTGTTACATGTCATATACTATGCTAGCAAGATTTTAAATGAGGCACAAGTAAATTATGCCACGACCGAAAAAGTAATGCTAGCAGTAGTGTAAGCACTAGACAAATTTAGGTCTTATTTGTTGGGTTCCAAGGTAATTGTTTTTACTGACCATTTTGCTATCAAGTATTTGATGACTAAGCAGGATGCTAAGCCTTGTTTGCTAAGGTGGATGCTCTTGTTTCAAGAGTTCGACTTGGAGATCAGAGATAAGTCTGGTGTAGAAAACAAGGTGGCAGATCATTTGTCAAGAATTCAGGAGAAGGAATTGCAAGATGGTCCAGAAAAAGAAATAAATGACATTTTCCCTGATGAGAGAGTGATGGCTATTTTTGTGCCTCCTTAGTTTGCGGATATTGCCAATTATAAGGTGATAAAAGAGTTGCCTCCTAACCTTACTAGGCAGCAACAGAAATTTTTTTTGCGGGATGCAAGGAGATTTCATTAGGATGACTCGTACTTATATTTCTAATGTGCTGATGGAATTATATGGAGGTGTGTGCAAGAGTTTGAAGTGCATAAGATCTTGTGGCATTTTCATGCATCAGATTATGGAGGTCACTTTGGAGGTAATAGAATTGCTCAAAAAGTTTTACAGAGTGGTTATTATTGGCCAACATTGTTTAAAGATGCTAGGGACTATGTTGAGAGGTGTGACAAGTGTCAAAGAGTTGGAAATATTTTTCGCAAGGATGAGATGCCTCTGAATAGCATATTGGAGGTAGAACTATTCGATGTGTGGGGATTAGATTTTATTGGCCCATTCCCATGATCATATTCCAACCAATATATTCTGGTGGCTGTAGATTATGTGTCTAAGTGGGTTGAGGCTGTTGCTCTTCCCACCAATGATGCTAAAGTGGTGGTGAAATTTCTTAGGAAGAACATCTTCACTCGGTTTGGTGTCCCTAGAGATAATATCAGTGATGGGGGGACACACTTTTGCAATAAGCAGTTTGACAGTTTGCTTGCAAAGTATGGAGTGAATCATAGGGTGGCTACACCTTACCATCCCCAGACTAGTGAGCAAGTTGAAGTGTCAAATAGAGAGTTGAAGAGAATCCTTGAGAAGATTGTTGGGAATTCCTTGAAGGATTGGGCAAGAAAGCTTGATGATGCGCTTTGGGCGTATAAAGCTGCATTCAAGACTCCAATAGGTATGTCTCCTTATCAATTGGTGTACGGAAAGTCTTGCTGTTTACCTGTGGAGTTGGAACATAAGGCTTTATGGGCTACCAAGTTCTTGAATTTTGAACCAACAAAAGCTCTTCAGAAAAGATTGCTGCAACTGAATGAGCTGGATGAGTTTCGATTATTTGCATATGAGAGTGCCCGAGTTTATAAAGAAAAGACCAAGAAGTGGCATGATAGAAAGATCAGTCCAAAGGAATTTCAACCATGCCAACAAGTGTTACTGTACAATTCTTGCCTGAGACTGTTTCTAGGCAAGCTTAAGTCTAGGTGGGCTGGTCCGTTTGTGGTGAAGAGAGTATTCCCTTATGGAGCAGTTGAGATATCTCCCTTGGATGATGATAGACCCTTCAAAGTCAATGGAGCTAGACTCAAGTTCTATAAATGAGGACCTGTGAGAAGAGACACCGAGACTCTGTCTCTCAGAGAAAACAACACTTGAAAGAGGTAACTTCAAGCTCGTGACGTTAAACAAGCGCTCATTGGGAGGTAACCGAATATAGAGTTATGTTATTTAAAAAAAAAATTAACTAGCGCGGGTCGCGCCAGAATATGGGAAAATAGAGAATTGGCACGACTTCAGCGCCGGTGTGGCGCTACCCGCGCTGCAGAGAAAAATATATATATTTTGCGCCAGATATAATGAGGCTGCGCACCATTTTTCTTTATTTCTCCCCATTTTTCCTTCAATTCTCCCATTTCTCTCTTTCATTTTCTCTTCCTTTTCTCTCAATTTCCTTAACTGTCAGTTTTCTCTTTTCTTCACATGGCTTCACGGGTAAGTCTTCTGTATTTCTTTCTTTTAGTTATTTTTTGATTAATTAATTGTTTAATTGTTTTGTTAATTTTTTTTATTTTTTTGTTATTTTTTTTTCTAGTTAGTTAGTTAGTATTAGTTAATTTTTGTTTTCTAGTTAGTTACTGGTTTCTCTTGAACTTATTGCTATGTTGACTATCTGGTTTAAACTGCTAAGTTGTATGCTAAGATGAGTTGACATTCTGTTTTCTGAATTTGATTTCAACTGTTGAATTATTCTATTTTTATTCTTGAGATATAGTTGGAATGAAATCTGGGATTGGTGGTTTGTTATATACTTCCTGTTTGATTACTTGTGATCTAATTGCTCTATTGTCATACTCTGTGCATTGGGAAACTCTTCTGATTTTCAGGGTTCACAAGCTGGAAGGTCTAAGAAAAAAACTGGTGGTACCCAAAGGGCTAAGACTTCTGCTTTTGCATCTTTTGATGATTTCTGGTTTGTTTCTGCAGAGGCTTAGGAAAGATATTATGATAAATATGAGAGCAAGAATTTCATCCGGGAAAGAAATATTAGTTTGAGCATGCATGAGGATAATCCCATCATGAGGACCATAAGCAGAAGGCAATGGGAAGTTCTGGTAACTTATGCTGAGCCTGCTTCCAGTGCCATTATTAAAGAATTTTGTGCTAATGCTAATCTGGAAGAATTGGATCAGACCAGGATGTCCCGGGTTAGAGGGATTGATGTGTCATTTTCTGCTGAGGCTATAGAGAGATTTCTTCAGACTAGTTATGACCATGTTGTTGGTCCTTGAGAATATGTTGATCTGTTCAACAAGATGATGCCAACAACCGGGCGACTATTGTATAGAGAGGAGATACCTATGCTTGCTGATATGATTAGGAAAGCAATCACTACTTCCTATTGTAAATGGAAGCTTAAGTCTGCTACTGTTCCTGACAAGCTACGGATGAAAGAGTTGACTGGTGAGTGTAGGTTTTGGCATCAGTTTGTGAATTCTAATGTCCTTCCTTCTTCTAATCTTACTGATGTTAATATGGAGCGGGCCCCACTATTATATATTCTGACCGGGTTGGAGAGGTTGGATATATCAGCTATTTTATCTGATCGTATTTGCAATATGGCACGGGATAATAGGAAGGAGCACCTCCTGCACATGCTTCTTTGATATCTCATTTGTGTGTCCAGGCAGGTTTGGAGATTTTTGAAGAGGAAGAGTTAGATATTGCTCCTGATCCTACTATGAATTTTAATACTTATATCAATATTTGTGCTATGGATGATTATGAGCTAGTGTCCAAGACTGGAACTATAGGACTTGATACTCCTGCATCTCCTAGAGCACCCTGAGTACGTCTTCCACCCCGTGCTCTTGCGATTCCACCAGCTGCTGCATCTTCTTCCACAGTACCTGTTCCACCACATGAGCTAGTTTATGAGGATTCGCCGAGTTATTTGCGCATGCAGGCGCAGATGGAATTCATATCCATTCATCACAGTTACCAGACTCACATCCTTGAGGGACTAGCTCAGGCTGGGGGCGTGGATTATACATCATTCCAGCCACAGTACCCATTTGTGCCCCCAGCTGCATATTACCCAGCACCAGATGCTGCTCATGCACCGATGCATCCAGTACCACCAGTTCCTCCATTTGCTGAGTCATCCCATGCTGTTGAGGGAGATGACATAGAGGATTGATTATATCTCCTTGCTGCTGGAGATTGTTTTATTTTCTTTATTTTAGTTTATCTTTTTTAGAACTTTTGTTGTTTTATTATGACCATAGGTTGATGTTAGGGTCATTTAGATGATGTAGGTTGGTATATGTCCCATACATTCTGATGTTTTTATTGTGCGGATTATAGTTTATTCTATATACTGCTGTTTATTCCATAGTGCAGATATTTCGATAATCTTGGGTTTAAATATTGCTGGGGACAACAATTCTTTAAATCTGGGAATGGTAGGCATTAGGAAAACACTCTGGAACTGCAATTCTTTCTACCAGTGGGGATATTCTAAACTCTTTTCATTCTATTTTTAGTTAGTTGTTGATTTATGTTGCTCTTTTAAAAAAAAAATTGGAAATATATTTCTGAAGCAATTCTCAGGTTTAAATGTGCTTACCCAATTAACTTGCTTGATTGAATCTTAGGAAGTATATTTGTATGACATTCTGGCATGACATTGCATAGGTATAATTGGATTACATTATTGCTCGTTTGTCTGAACTGATGTTGTGAAATTCTGATAATGTCTGAGGTTAATTTTCATGAGTCTATATTGATACCATAGCTGTGAGGTTTGAGCTTAAACACTGAATTTTCTTGTTGAGAGACCTCACTTTTGTAACACTCTAGAATTTGATTTGTTTCTCTTTGATGCGTGCATTGGTTGAGATGATTAAGGCATTTTGTTCTTGTTAGCCTATGGCCAAAATAGCCCACATGTATGAAAATTTTCCATTGCTAGCCCCTTGAGTCTGAGCATATGTTGTTGATAAATTCCTTGTTGGCCTGATTGAAGGCTTAGCTTATATCCATGTGACTTACCCTGTTTGAGATTGAATTACTGATTTTATTGAAAATAAATAAAGAACTTGAGGTAAGCTTCACAAAGGTTAAGTGATAAGGGGTTGTGTATTTTATTTAAAAAAAATTGAAAAAAAGATTACTTATGCACAAAAAGTGGCTGAAAAGAATTAATTCCTAAAATTTTGTGGGAATGTTAGTGGAGCAAGACCATTGAGTTGAATGTGTTAAATTGTAAGAGTATCAGTTTTTCAATCTCATTGTTGTTTTGAGCTACTATCCATATATTCCTACCCTTTAACCCGGCCAAGATACAACCTGTGAAGTCCTTTTGATTAATTGGTGCATGTGTTTGATTCTTCATTTTTGAGAATTTTGAGAATATGATAAAGCTTATGGTAGTGTTATAGCTGTGTTGGATTGAGTGCTCATGATACCCTAAAACACTGAGTGTTGAGTGAATATTACTTATCTTTGTGAGGGGTAATCAAGGTAGACTTGTATATTTGAGAAGCTAATGGCATTGTTGGAAATTTGTGATGTTGGATCAGTCATGCTTAGTATATTGTGTCTGAGAATGCCTGTGTATTATTATGCTGAATGAATTTTCTTTATTTCCTGGGTTGAGTCTTGTTCGTTGCTGGGGACAACAACGTTTAAATCTGAGAATGATTTGATGTGCCTCTGGCATGTGATATTTTTCAAACCAAAAATAATAAGAATTTAGTCATAAAAGAGCATTTTCTGTATATTAATTACTTTTATTATTTAGTTTTTCGATTTCAGTCTCTTTTTCATTTTTTTATATGATTTTTACAGGTTAAAGTATGAAGAAATAGGAAATTGGAAAAAGCTGAAAAAGAAGGTGGCGCTACCCGTGTGGATAAGCAATTCATTACAAATTCCAGAGATTTCGCGCGGGTGCAATGCCACTATAGCGCGACCCACGCGAACTTCAACGTGGAGTAGGTTTTGAATGTTTTAAAGGACGCGAGGATGGTCAGTTAAGGCGGATTATTATTATTCGAACGACAGAGGAGAACAAGGATTTCAGTTGGAGGAGAAGAGCATAGGATCATTCTTCATTTCTCATAGTAATTTTATTTTGAATTCTATTTTATAATTGTATGTCAGCTATGTCTATGGCTGGCTAATTTATCTTATTGTAGTTAGGGTCACAAACCCTATGTGAACCCTTTCACGATGGATTGATTTATTTTCGCTCGTTTATTTTAATATATTTTATTTTTACCCTGTGCGTATTGTTTATTATTTCTGTTAGACTTGATCAACCTAATAGGAGATAATAATTTGGGAATTAGGATTCGCAATAAGAATATTGGGGTTTTGATTCTGAAAGGGGGTAAAGTAACAATTTATGCATGCTCTAGGAATAGACTTGTGTGGATTGCAGACGTTTAATTTATCGTGGTTTATGCTTAATTTCATGCGGGATTGCTAAGGAATTAGGGTTCCAATTGGATTAAAGGGTTAGATTACCAAGGGATTGGGATTTAACTAATTATGTTTAGATGATAATTTGTCTGAGTTATTAAAATTAATGAACATTGTTAATCAATCGAAAGTTTAAAGCGGGGATCATATGATGTGTGTACCTTAGCTACAATGACTTTTATTATTACTCAAAAATCCAATTTATTTTTACCATTGCTTATTAAATTGAAAATTATATATTTTACATATTTGTCTTTATTTTACCATCAATTCACTATTTTCCAAAACAACCGAATTTTCCAACTTAAGGGGACTGGTTATTGTGGTACTTGGTTTACAATCCATGTGGAGACGATACTCTACTTACTCATTATATTACTTGTGTGATCGGTACACTTGCCGGTGAGCATCAGGTGTGATTGGTGAGGATTAAAGGTGCCGCTTCCTGAGTTGGGGTTGCTGTGTGAGGGGTTTTCGATGCTGCGTCTGAGCTTGGGTGGTGAATGGACCATTTTGCTTAGCATTTGCATTGCCAAGAAGCCATCTTTTGTGCAAAAAACCAAGCTTTGATCACCATTTTCGTAGCCTTGTAAAGTCAGACTTGTGGAGCTGCATAGAGAGCTCCAAGAGCACCCCTCTTTTCTGTTTTGAACCTTGGGTAAGTTCATCGCCTTTTGATCATGAGTTTTCTTTGTTTAAATGTTGAGTCTTGGCTTGTTAATGAGATGATTAAGTAACTAGCATGTGTACTGGTCTTAATATGCTTTGAAATGGATGCTTGGACGTATTATTAGGTTAAAAATGCAACCTTGAAGTGATGTCTTTGCGAAATGCAGAAACTGCATTTTGTCTCGAAATATTCGGATATGATATCTGCATATTGATATCCTGATATGGGGTTTTGGATATCCGGATATGCTATCCGGATATCGATATCCGATATGTTATCCCGATATTGATATCCGGATATGGCCCCGACAAATATTCGGATATTCTAAGAATTTTTGAGACAGTGACTGTTCTGTTCATACTGAACTGTATTTGGGGTTTATGGACCCTAGATTGGTTGAGTTGAATCTCTGTAATAACTAACTAAGTCAGAGTCAAAGGGATCAAAGGATTATGACTTTGTGAGAAGCCTAATGGCATGAAACGTAAAAGGAAAACGTTGTCGTTATGTCTTGAATTATTAGAATATGAATATTGATGTGATTGTTGGTATAAACAGACTGTGAGAGTGCTGTTTGTGGACCCCGAACTTGATTGGACTCTTGAGTTGGATAGTTAGCTTGCGAGGTAAGCTTTTGTGTCCTCAGTTTAGCCATTGTTGGTTCCACCATACCCCATGGAGGAATGGTTTATATGCATGATGTGTTTTCATATATTGATATTTGAAATGCTGTTGAGCTGTTATGTGCAAGTGCTTTATGATATACATGTGTTGTGCCACCTAGACGGTAAGCCTGAGTATGTGGAGACATAAAACAGGGTGACTCTGTGGGTGGATGCAAGTGGTGTCTTGCACTAATTGTAGGTTATAGATGTATTTAATTCATGCATTTCTCTGGCGAGTAGGATATTGACACACATGACATGATTATCTGCTGCATTGCACTGATTTTGGAACTTATACTGTTTTACTGCTTTTGGAGCTTATATTGCACATGTAAGTGAGCTTGGGGTGGAGAGATCCTTGAGGACCCCTTGCCTTACTGAGATTTCTGTTTAGAGATCTCACCCCACGTTTGGGGCACATTTTCAGGTTCAGGTAACTCAGGGGTTGATACCTCGGGCGGCAGGAGGCCGGAGCTGAGTTAAGATTTACGCTTTTATGATGATATGCTTGGATGCTGACATGTACTATATTTATTATCATGTTATTTGATTTGAGATTCTGTTGGACTTTGTTGCCTTATTTGGTGAGCATTGAGGTTATCCATGCCACACTAATTTGACTATGTTGATCTTAGATTCGAGTTGCATAATGTATCAGGATTATGGTCCGGACTACGTGTGTAGTTTCGTGATTTAGATACAAACTTTTATATATTTATGTAATGAGGTTATTCAGAGTAGTTAGCTATTTATTTGCAATTTACATACAGACAATGTTTTCTGAAAAAGGATTAATTAATCAACTTGGTTAATATTAATGACGTCATAATTGAAAAGAAAAAGTTAGTTCTGCATTTTAATTAAGTGTTGTTTAATACGATGATATGATAACAAACCGGGTATACACGGGGTGTTACATTCATCCTCTGTGACCTTCCGCTTCTTAGATAAGATCTCCTTCAAGAACTTGGCATATGAAGATATTTTCTCCAAAGCTTATGCAAAATGAATGTTAATATGCAATTCCTTAAGAATATCTAAAATTTTATACAATTGTTTTCTTTGTTCTTGTTGCTGGGTCCTTAGTGGATAGGGTGCTTTAGCGTATGGATTCTGTTGACTGAAGCCCTTGAGAAGATTCTTTGCAGCTCTCTTAGCATGATTGATTGCTCCTCCAAAGTAGGTTACATCATCATAATTAGGAGACTCTTCTTGCTTACTATACTTCACTTTTGTCTCCTCCTCCTTTGGTGATTCTTTGTGTACCTTGGCTGGCTTATCTTGAAGTTCAATCACCTTCCCACTTCGAGTGGGGATTCTATTGTAGTGCTCTCTTAGATTAACCACAGTGTCACTAGGCATTGTTCCCAGAATCCTTTCATTTAACTGCTTTGCTAGTTGTCCAATTTGTGTCTCAAGGTTTCGGATAGCGGCCTCTTGATTCTTGAAATTTAACCTTGTCTCTTGCATAAAGCATTGTGGTTGTAGCCATTGTCTCGACAAGCTTCTCCAAGGATGAAAATGAGCTAAATGGCACAAACTGTTGTGACTGTTGTGGTTGTCGATTGTAAGAGAGAGCCGCATTGTTCTTCCACCCCATGTTGTTATTACCCTGATAATTATTTCTTGGTGGATTACCCATATAGTTAAAATTAGCAGGTTGAGTCAATGGACAGCTTGCAGTTAAGTGTCCATCAGCAGAAATATCACAAACCACTAGTTCTTCAATATTGATGGCAGAAATTTAATTCTTAACAACCACCTTTGTGAGAGATTCCATTTGTTTTTGCAAGCTCTGTTGACCAGTCATCAAGATGTCAAACCTATCCACTTAAATTACACCTCTTTTTGAGCTGGTACATCCTCATTCTCCTCAGCAGCTAATTCTTCAATGAATTATAGACATGCAGCTGGAGCTTTGTTAATTAATGATCCATTAGCAGCCGCATTCAGAAATCTTCTATCAATAGGGCATATAACAGGGTAGAAGAGCCTTACTTTATCTCTAGCTTGAAGAGCATATTACAGGCAAGCTGTCAATAGGCTTTTGAATCTCCTCCAAGTTGTGCCAAATGATTCTCCAACATGTTGAGAGAAATGGTTGATCTCTTAGTTCTTCTGCATGAATTTAGAAAGAGTGAAGAACTTCTTTCTAAATTTAGAAAGGCTAAGTGCTGTAGAGCTGCACGCATTGCCTAGCTAGAAAGTAGCACTGAGTTTCATTTGTGAGATCGGATCAATCCAGACGACCTAACTATGTTCTTGACCTCATCCATACCGTCGTATGTTCCATATGGGAGAGATCCCTGGGTGAAGCTCAGTATTTTGTTTCTTTTATTGATGATCATTCCTGCAAAGTTTGGGTATATCTGTTGAAATCCAAAGACCAGGTCCTCCAAGCCTTCAAAGAATTTCTTGCTATAGTGGAAAAGGAGACTGGCAAGAAACTGAAAGTGGTTCGATCTAACAAAAGTGGCGAGTATTGCGGCCCATTTGATTATTACTGTAGAGCGGTCGGGATCCGACTTGAGAAGATGCCCCCCAAGACTCCACAACTGAATGAAGTTATTGAAAGAATGAACAGAACTACTGAAGAAAGGTTCTGAAGTATACTATCAAATGTCGTATTGGCTAAATCATTCTGAGGAGAAGCTGTCAAAACTGTCATTGACTTGACAAAACCTCTCACCATCACGACCACTTAAAGGAGAAATTCCTAAAGAAGTCTGGACAGGTCGGAAAGAGACCTATGATCACCTGAAGGTATTTGGATGTTGAGTTTTCGTGCATATCCCTAAAGATGAAAGGGAAAAGCTCAACGCAAAAACTAAATAATGCATTTACCTCAATTCGTAGAGAAGTGAATTCGGAGTCAGACTTCAGGATCCAATCAATAAGAACATAGTGAGAAGCTGAGATGTGATCTTTCATGGGAACAAGACTATTCAAGACATCTCGAAGCCAAAAGTCCAGGTAGTTGTCCGATGTGAAGAACTTGTCCCTCTTGACTGAGCTGAAGCAGTAGGAGAAACAAATGATGAAAATGAAGAAAATGAACAAGTTGTTAAGGACTGAGATGTTGAGGTTCGAGAAGATGAGATCCGAGATGAGCATGATAAGCCAGATTCTCAACCTGAAGAATAACCTAGACACTCTGCACGAGTGTGATGACCTTCTACAAGGTACCCTCCTGATGAATATATTGTTGTTACTGAAGAGGGAGAACCTCAGAGTTATGATAAGGATATGACGAGCTCAGACAAAGAAGAATGGGAGAAAGCAATGCAGGACGAAATAAAGTCCTTGCATGAAAATCAGACTGGGGAGAATTGTTTTACATTTCCTCCTTAAATGCACAAGGCTTAATGTTGGTCAGTGGGGCTCAAGAAACTTGGGGCTCAAGAGAAGCTAGGGTTAGATAATTTGAGATAACTTTGAGAGCATTTCTAGAGAAAAGCTTAAGTGTTAGATCTCTTTAGAGAATTTTGAGAGAATACCACCATTGTAGGTAAGTTTGAGTGTACCACCATTATTGGTGAAGTTTGATCTCTTGTAACCTATTATATCATAGTGAAAGTTTGATTCTGGATTAATGTCCCGATGATTTTTACTTCTTCAAATTGGAGAATATTTTTCAACGTTAAAGTCTGATGTGTTTCTCTATGTCTCTCTCCTTCTGCGTTTTTTGTTTCTGCTGCGCATAGGTCGACCTGGTGATTCAGGTTGAGTTCTGATTGCTGAGCTTCAAGCTCGACGTTTGACTTCCGCAAAAGTCTTCTTAGCCGAGATTGAGAGACCGAGTTCGTCTTTACAATTATAAATCCAATAAATATTAAAATAATTTATTTTAATATAATTGAAATTTAGCTTCACTTGACAACTTAAATTATTGATTTGATAGGCACATTGTTCAAAGATTGCGTAAGAGCTCTAGCTAGGAGGTAAGGCAAAGGTTAATAATAGAATACGGAAGCGAATGAAGTATAGGCATGAACCTCATATTTCAGAAGAAAGGAAAAATGAATCGATACAATTTTCATTAAGAGCTACATCACAATATATATACTGGTCCAAGTCAAGCAAGAAAAACACTAACTAATTAACAAACTTAGAACCGATTCACTAACAGACTAATTACAGTACACGTGTATAAGGGAAGGGTCTAACTAACTAATCACATAACATGTGTAATACACGTGTTAGTTAACAAACACTCTCTTCACCCCCCCCCCCCCCCCCTCAAGGTGGAAGGTGAATATCATGAAGCCCCAACTTGAATAAGAAGTCATGAAAGGAAGCTGGATGTAGTGCTTTGGTAAAAATGTCTGCTAGTTGTTGAGCTGTAGAAACAGGCAGAAGACGGATTAAACCATTAGAGACTTTCTCTCTTGTAATATGGCAATCCAATTCTATGTGCTTGCTACGTTCATGGAAGGAGGGATTATGAGCTAAATGAATTGCAGCCTGGTTGTCACAATAGACTATAACAGGTTGTGAGCATGGGACTTGCAGATCCTTAAGGAGATACACTAGCCATTGAATTTCACATGTAAGGGTAGCAAGCGCACGATATTCTGATTCTGCAGAAGACCGACTGACTGTACTCTGTTTCTTTGCTTTCCAAGACACCAAAGAAGATCCAAAGAAGACGCAAAAACCAATAGTAGAGCGTCTGGTATCTGGGCATGTTGCCCAATCTGCATCAGCAAAGCTTCGTATTGTCAGTGTGTTATCTGAAGGGAAAAAGAGGCCCTTAGCTGGTGAACCTTTCAAGTACTTAAGAATACGACAAGCTGCCTCAAAGTGAACTTGCATTGGATTTGCCACAAATTGGCTCAATTGTTGGACTGCAAAAGCTATATCTGGGCGTGTATTAGTAAGGTAAAGAAGTCGTCCTACTAAACGACGGTATTGTGCTGGTTCAAAATAAACAGCACCCTCATTTTGACGAAGTCGAAGACCAGCCGCCATAGGAGTTGAAACTGCTTTTGCACCACTTAGGCCACTGTCACTAAGTAGCTCAAGAACATACTTTCTCTGGTTAAGTATTAAACCACGATTGGAACGTGCCACTTCAAGTCCAAGAAAGAACCTTAATGGACCAAGGTCCTTTATTTTGAACAGTTTGTCCAAGTGACTTTTAACCAACCTTATTTCATCCATATCATTTCCTGCCAAGACCATATCGTCAACATAAACAAGAAGAGCAGTGAAAGACTCTCCATTAGCTTTAGTGAAAAGTGAATGATCAGAGGAAGACTGAGTGTATCCAAGGGAACAAAGCTCAGTGGACAATTTATTATTCCATTGTCTACTGGCTTGTTTAAGCCCATACAGTGATTTCTTCAATTTGCATACCTTCTGAGCATCATCAACAAGAACTCCTTCTGGAACAGTCATATAGACATCCTCTGACAAGTCTCCGTGCAAGAATGCATTGTTTATGTCCAATTGCTCAAGAAACCAATTACGTGATGTGGCAATGGCAAGCAACAATCGGATTGTAGTAAGCTTTGCAACTGGTGAGAAAGTTTCAAAGTAGTCCACCCCCTCCATCTGGTTGTAACCTTTTGCTACTAATCGAGCTTTATAGCGAGCTATGGTGCCATCTGGGTTATGTTTAACTTTATAGACCCATTTTGACCCAATTGGATGCTTTCCTTTTGGTAAATCAGTGAACTCCCATGTGTTGTTGGTGTTCAAGGCTTCTAACTCTTCATTCATAGCAGTTACCCACTCTGGAAACTGTGCTGCATGTTTGTAAGTGGTTGGCTCCACAAAAGAACTAATGTTATGGCAGAATGATGTGTACTCAGGTGAACAATTTTTGTAAGATATCACAGAAGACAAAGGATGAGCAGTGGAAGAATCAGGGGCAACATTAGTGGTAGAAAGATTGCAATGAAAATCAGATAAATGCTTAGGTGGCAGTCTTACCCGTGATGAACGTCTGAGTGTCTGATTGGAATCAGGAATATCATGATTGGAGTCAGCACCAATGTCATGTACTATGGTGGGCTGTGCATGTATAGTAGAACCTTGTAGCTCAGGTGTATATTGTTGTATCTCAGGTGTATATGGCTGTGAAATATCATCATCAAAGGAAGAGCTAGCTTCATTCCCTAGAGGCCAGGGATTGGCATGCACGTTTGAGGGCTCAGCATCAAAAGGAAAATGTTGTTCATAAAAGACGACATTTCTGGAAATAAGAATTTGTTTAGAAAACAGATCATATAGAACATACCCCTTAGTACCATCCTTGTGACCAATGTACACACATTTGCGTGCCCGAGAATCAAACTTTGATCGTCCAGATGTAATAGTAGATGCAAATGCAAGGCAACCAAAAACCTTGAGATGGATAAGAATTGGTGGTGAATTGTAGAGCAAATGATATGGTGACTTGTTATGTAACTTTGGTGAACTGAGACGATTAACAAGGTGTATAGCATGAATGATACAATATGACCATAAACTCTTTGGAAGTTTCCCTTGGAAAAGAAGTGCTCTGGCTATGTTAAGCAAGTGCTGATGTTTTCTTTCAACTATTCCATTCTGCTGTGGTGATTCCACACAGCTGGTTTGATGAATGATTCCTTTGTGTGTGAAGAATTCAGTCATTAAAAATTCTTGCCCATTGTCACTACGAAGGGCTTTGATTGTCTTATGAAATTGGTTTTCAATTAAAGAGATAAAACCACGAATATGATCCCTCACCTCAGACTTTGATTTCATGAGAATTCCCCATGTGAATCGGGTACAGTCATCAACAATTGTTAAGAGAAAATGATGTCCATGAATTGATGGTATGGAATACGGCCCCCAAATATCAACATGTATAAGATCAAAAGCATTACTCGATATATTGGTACTCAAAGTAAATGGAAGTTTCTTCTGTTTTGCCATGTGGCAAATATCACATGGATTATCTACATTCTTACATGTAATGAAAGGAAATTGCAACATCATTGTTTCTAATACAGGTTTGGAACAGTGCCCCAAACGTGAATGCCAAACATCAATGGTATGGGCCTTTATTGTATAACTATGACTATCAGTAAAATTCTGCCTTATTACAGTGTCTTTACTTGCATCTTCATGTCCTGGTTTGTCTTTCTGAGTAATCACATATAAGCCTTGCACCAAACTAGCAGAACCAATCGTCTCCATGGATTGTAGACGTTGAATGGAACAAGTTTGATGCTGAAATGTCACACTACAGTTAGATTCAAATATCAATTTGTTTACTGATATGAGATTTACTCCAAAGTCCTTAACATACAGGACATTAGTCAAAATAAGTGATCTCGAAATCACTACTGTACCAGAAACATATGAGAGTACCCGATCTCCATTAGGAAGGGAAATAGCTATTGGCTCAATTTGTTTAGGAGACAACAAAATCTCAAAACAGAATGTAATATGATCAGTGGCTCCCGTGTCCAGGATCCACTGATTTTCTGACTTACTTGTTGTAGAGGATCCACTATCAGCATTAAGAGCTTTAGTCTGCACCATGTTGCTCACATGAGAGGAAGTTGGCTGGTTCTGTTGAAACTGCAATGACTGTTGAATCATCTCCATTATTGTCTGATACTGGTTTTTGGTGAAGTTTTCCTTTGTCTCAACCTGTGAAATATCACCAATCTGATCAGTAGGTTCACCTATAGCTGCATTGGCCTTGTGTGCAACATTTCTTTGCCTATAACCAGGTGGATATCCATGCTTTTCAAAGCATGTTTCCACAGTATGACTAGTCTTCCCACAGTAAGTGCAAAGCCTTGATACTCTGCCACGTCCACCAGAAAAACCACGTCCACCAGAGAGACCGCGTCCTCTGCCGCGAAATTGCAAATGTCCTCTATCAGGAGCTCGTTCAACAGAATTCATGAATACCTTTGAGGTATCTTGATTAGGAATAACAGCTTCCATCTGTAGCTGTCTCTCTTGTTGAACAACAAGAGAAAAGACTCGATTAATTGAAGGTAGTGGATCCATAAGCATGATCTGTGACCTCACATGTGAATATTGTTCACTGAGGCCTTTAAGAAACCTAATGGAATAGTCCCTTTCTCTGATGTTCTTTACCTCCAATCCAATAGAACAACACGGATTTACACATTTGCATGTAGGTGTTGGTTGCAATGCTTCCAACTCGTCCCAAAGGATCTTAAGCTGAGTAAAATAATCTGAAATCGAACTATCTCCTTGATGCATTCGATATATGTCCTCTTGCAGATCTGATATTCTAAATATATCTGACTGCGAGAATCTCTCCTTCAAATCTCTCCACACATCATATGCTCTTTCCATCCACAGTATCGACTGAGAGATGGAGCTTGTGATTGAACGATGCAACCATGACAGAACCATGGTGTTGCATCTCTCCCAACCTGGAAAACGTGAATCTGATGGATCTGGAGCCAAGATCTTCCCATTCACAAACGACAATTTGTTCTTCGAGACTAAGGCCATAGTCATCGCCCTTGCCCAGCCGTGATAATTTTTTCCATTCAGAGGAGAGGAAACCAAAACGAGTGATGGATTTTCACTCGGATGTAAAAAATAAGGACTACCTGGATCTAATAGATCGAACAAGCTTGCACTGGTTCCATTGCATGTTCGTGTAGAATCGCCATTGGCAAGAGTAGCATCTGCTACAGGTTCCATTGCATATACGGAACTCTAATTCGCCGTTATTAAACAGGATCTCAAAAGGAAAAACAGGCCAGAAGAAAATCAAAGAGAACGAAGGCGAATATCAGAGCTCCGTGAAGGGCTCTGATACCATAATAGAATACGGAAGCGAATGAAGTATAGGCATGAACCTCATGTTTCAGAAGAAAGGAAAAATGAATCGATACAATTTTCATTAAGAGCTACATCACAATATATATACTGGTCCAAGTCAAGCAAGAAAAACACTAACTAATTAACAAACTTAGAACCGATTCACTAACAGACTAATTACAGTACACGTGTATAAGGGAAGGGTCTAACTAACTAATCACATAACATGTGTAATACACGTGTTAGTTAACAAAGACTCTCTTCAGTTAAAGTTGGACAAGAGAAAGAAAACAACAATGAAAATTAATAACATTTTAAGACCTGAAATATGCTTTATTACTTATGTTGTTCATTTGCACTTATCCAGTCATCCTGAAAAGTACTTCCGACTTTTATCCTTGTAAACAAAAACCGCCCAAACCACAAACAAAAGTGACATCCACATGAAGTAATTTAAAACTTACTATAATACCATTAAACATGTGAATCAACAGATATTTTGACTTAATGTTGCGCTCCTATTTAACTCAAATCTCAATTATTCGCTGCTAGTTGGTGGTCGAAAATCAGATGGTTTATAACAAAAAAAAATTGACATAATTGTTAATTTCCTATTAGTTGTTTTAAAATCAGACAAACTAGTTTAGCTGCCTATTAATTAACAAAGAAATATGTAGTGCATTTACACGTAGCTTAAACATGCCACCATCATGTTGACGTCGATTAACCCATAATTAAACATGTGTCTAATTGAGCACCCTTTCAAATAAGCAGATAAAACAACATTGAATCTTAGTAGAAAATATATTTTCATGTCCTCAAACAAACTAAAAATCCTTTTTGTTTGCGATCATACCTTATCATCAACTTGGCGTAATTATTGGTGTAGAAACATGTGGGTCACTATATGTCTATATACAACTTTGACATTCTCACTAAATTCATTGTATAAACATTGTATAATCAGTAAATTACTTATTGCCTTCCATAATCAAAGATTATATAAGCAGCAAACCTATAGCTTCTTAGAGCTAAAAATGATTGATCTAATTCTTGGACATGTAATTTGATTTGAAGTACATCATAATCTTAATCCATTAAAACTTAAGGTCTAGTATAGTCTTAGTTGTTGTTGCGAATTCGGCAAGTGCACCGGACGTAAAAATAATAAAAGTGTACTGAGTACGAGATCGTGAATTTAACGGTTATAATTTGTACTGAGTACTGATGTCAAACTAAAAAGTGTGACACCAAATCTTAACCGCTGATTTCATTAATTTAACGGTTATAATTTATTTGGTCACATTTATTAATTCAATATTAATTCTGAATAATTTATAACCGTTAGATTGACAAAAGTCCACGGTTAAGATTTGATGTCAAACTTTTTAGTTTGACGCCAATACGGATAAGATCTTTTGACACTGGTATCAAACTAAAAAGTTCGACACCAAATTCAAATTGTTGATTTCCGTTAATCGACGGTTATAATTTATTGGGTCAAACTTATTAATTAATTAGTAATTCGTAACAAATTATAACTATTGATTGGCGGAATATTATAAATATATTGAGTTTAACTTATTATATATTATAAATATATAACTTTTCTTTTATATATATATATATATATTTATATATATATATATGGGGTGTTTGACGTGTATGGAGTTTTTTTTATTTAAATTTATGAATTTGGTATTTGATTTTGAGATATTAGTCTTTGGGGTCTTTAAGTTTCGGAGGGGGATCCCCACGGCTCTAGATGACGCACGCCTACTCCTGCGACACTCATTTAACGTTTTCTGTTTTGTTTTTTTTCTGGAGAGAGAGCCGCCTAGACCCCCCAGCGGCAGTAATTGATTTTTTGAACGGTCCTCTTTCCTCATTATCCCAACGGTAATTGATTTAACAGTTTATGTCTTCCCTTGCACTTTACTACGAATTATTAATGTTGTTAACAATCATGGGTTCTATGCCAGAGTTAGTACTATTTGTTTTTTTAATTTTTGATAGAATATATTAATTATTTTTAACAGTTGAAAAGAAATTTGTTCATTTAGATACGATAGGTGCACAGCTGAAAAGGAACCCCTGTGTGTGCTGCAAAACATGCAAAGCCGAAATGGTATATTGTTAGTATTACATTTTAACTTTTTCGCTTAGTTTGCACATTACTATCATAGGCATGGTCCAGATTTATAAATATTAACTTTTAAGACAAGATTTTTGGGGTGAGAGCTTTCATAGTCCCTGTTAAAAAGACATTATAATATCACTTTTTTTTAATAGCTTTATAACTTCAATAAAAAACTTCCCTTTTAAAAACACAATGCTACAAGACCAAACTTAACTGGAAAGCCTTTTAAACTTCTCTGTAAGAGGGGAGCACTTAGCATCATTGCAACCTAACAAATAAAAAAACATTGTCTCCAAGTTATAAAACATTGTCTCCAAGCTGTAGGAGGGGAAGGAATATGAGGAACTCTCCAGTATGAATCCAGAACACGTCCCAAGTAGTGAATGTTCCATTTCCTCTTCACTTGATCGTAAAATAGGAGAATCAGAATCCCCAAGCTTATCACTGTCAGCCTGCACAACCATATATAATTCATGATTTTTTTTTTTACAAAACTTACTTGAATAAATAAGCATGGAGAGACAAAAATTTAGATGCAAATAACCATAAGATACATCACCAACGATAACGGTGCTGCAAGGAAACATCATCTTCTTCATCTTCTTCATTGTGATCTAAACAAAGAATTTATCAAATCTTCAGCATCCAATTAACTTCCATAAAGACATTATTTGTAGAACAAAAAGCTCTTCCTTTAAAAGTTCGAACATATAACTTTTATGCATTCAACCGACTGGTTACCATCCAAATCTTCAATTGCATGTCCACCCTCATCATTTAAGTTACTAATTTCAACCTACAATCAACATCAAACATCAGATGTTAAATTGCTTCTAACAAAAAAACTAGCTAAATCAAATGCTTAACCAATTGAAAGAGAAAAAATTCATTTTAATATAACCACAAAAAAAATTATGTCAAATGACTTACATGTTTCTTCTTCTTCTTTTTTAAATCTGAAAATGAACTTTCAGCCACATCAGAGACTGGAATATAACAGCTAAATGAACATGACTTCATTTTTTAGTAGATATGTATGGAAATAACTGTAGTGCACTAAACCTAACAAATAACTGAGACAGATTTTGCTTATCACATCTGTGAAAGATAACACTAAACCCATTGATCCATAAATTGTAGTCAAAGAGAATGAGTTACCTGCTACGTTTGTCTAAGAAATTAGAGGTTCATTCCATAATCAGAGACACCATTGATAAGGTTCTTGTCCTCCGATTTGGTCGCGCCTCTGCCCCTAGCTGTCTCCAGCTCCACGAAATTGTAGATTGGAAAGAAGAAAACAGAGATTAGCTCCCTGTCTGCCTCCAATTTCATTCGAACAAATCAGTTTTCATTTTTTTTATTTTTCATTCGGAGAAGTAAACAGGATTCATAGATTGGGGTTAAAAAAATTGATAAATTAGTGTCGATGGGGGGTGAGGGCGGCACTTGTTTAAAATGAAAATATATTGAGTGCCGATGCGGAGAATCCGCGATACTGAGTTAGCAGAGAGAAACAAAAAAATACAATTACAAGAGTGCCGCATGGGTGAGGGGGCGTCATTTAGATACGCTGGCCCCATCTCCCGGCACTTGAAGACCCCAACTCGTAATTTCAACCATTCAGATACTGAATTGGTAAATTTAAACGAAAAAAGTCCCAATGTGGTCAAAGAGCCTATATATATGATATGGATAATTACATAGGCCCATAAGGTCCAAGCCCAGAAAAAGGGCCCAAGAAGCGCAATAGCCTCATAACGCAAGATGCATTAGCCAGGCATCACGCAGACAGGCATTGCGCAGATTATGCCGCCTTATGTAACTTAAAGGCTAAGGAAAGACTCTGCAACAAACTGAGTCACACCGCGCATGAAGACCAACACTCGTGAGACAGCTCAAGCTTGCCACCACTCTAGGAAGACAGACAAACATATAGACTTATAGCCAGAAAGATACCAGCTAAGACAAAAAAATCTGCAGCCCACAACAACCAATAAGAATGCATGCCGTCAACCAAAGGCGGCATAAAACATGCTATAAATATGAAGGGTACAAACCCAAGTATGATCATCTGATTCCCACTAAATATAACATAAATCTAGCACTGATACTGACTTGAGCGTCGGAGTTTCATTGCAGGTACCGCTATTCATTCCCCGTGCGCCAACAGTATTCTTCAACTTTCTCATACACAGTGATCGTCTCAAGCCCACAAAGTATCGCTTATAGTCCAAAGTCTTCATCTTTCAACCTTGTATGATTTAGTCCAATCCATTGATATATATATATATATATATATATATATATATGGGGCAGGATATTCTTACACTGGTGTAAGAGTTAGAAGTTTTACACTCAATCTTGACCATTGATCCACTTGTATCCAATGGCTCACATTACTAAAAAATTTGAGCCCTTAGATATAAATGGATCAGTGGACAAGATTAAGAGTGTAACTTACACTGGTGTAAAATGATCCTAACCCTATATATATATATATATATATATATATATATATATATATAAGTTGAAATGCAGGTTGTAATGTTGACATCTCAGCTGCCCAATCAACATAACTCTTGCCACATCAGTATTTTGTCAATGGTGTCACGTTTGGTCTCTGTCTCTCACTTTCTCTTTAGCAGCCAGGTGTATTCTCTTTCTTCTCTCTGTCATCTATCATGTTTCCTATATTTAATTGGTGAAGGATTTATTTTGACTCTGGTGGTGCCAGAATAAGAAATTTTATTTATCATCTTAATTGTTGATCTCTGAGCTACTAATAATAGTGATAATAATAATTTATTAAATTATATTTATATATTAATTTTAATTCTTAATAAATTATAATTGTGAGATGATTAGAAATTAATAATAGAGAGTAAAATTTTTATTCTTGTACCAGAATAAAAGAGTTCCTCCTCTATTTAACATATATTCTTTCTTCTTGTTGATCTGTCGTTTTTTATTTATTGTGGTTTAAATTCCAGCACAGTCAAATTCATATTGAGGCGGTTTTTTTAACAATATTTTTTCCATTTTTAGAATTCAAACTCGATATATCATGAAACAGACTCCTTATCACTTAAACTAATAATTTTTTATTATTACTCTGCCATTTAAGCACACTGCCACCTCACTTCCTTACTTCAGATACTAGACTCCCATAATTACGAACAATTATCTTTCGATGCATTATTGAATCCTCATCAATCGATGAAAAAGCGCTAGAGTGATAGAATCTGAACTCTGTAGTTTGAAGAGTAATAATAGAGTAAACATAGTGCAGGGTTAAATCACTCCAGCTCTTCATCATCTCTCTGGTCGACCTACTGCAATATCTTAATTGGGTAACATTTTTTTTAGTAAATTTTCATTGAATTGCATCATACAAAGGAGTGTGGCTAAATCGAGAAATATGAACGAAGATTACTTAGTAAACAAACTCATCCGCAGCCAAAGAGGATGAAGATAGGTATTAGTTGGTTGTAAATTGAAGACATTCTCTTCCTTTTCTAATGTATAAAGTGGCAGAACAGAAACACTTATAATATATCAGCATACAAAATTTTGGAATAGTTGGAAATCAAGCAAAAAAATTAGGACATACATAAATGGATATGTAATTCAAAATTGTTAACATGTTAATTAAACGGTGAGTATAAAGGCTTGAATAGATCTTATCCACATATAAAAAAAACAGAGTATAGAAAAGTGCAATATTTTTTTTTCTTCAAATTGAACTGAATCATTTCTTATTTTGTAATCCAGGCTAATGAACTAAAGAAAAACATAATAAATCCTTGAAGATTAGATATTTTATGATTTTGCATGGATACGGTTTACCATATCTATACGTTCTTTGCTTAACATACTACTGGCATATACTTCCATCTTTTTCTAGTAGTCAATTTTTGTTTGTCTTAATAAAACTCAAAACAAGAAAAGAAACAAAACCAACGAATGGAATCCATTCTCGCAAGCTCACCCACACGATATATATTGTTTTATCTTTGGAGAGTGTGTCTATATACATATATATTATCTTATGATATCTTCAATTACGTGGCCAACCCTAAATCTTAAAGTGTATACGAATAGAAGTCTTAGGATGGAAAAAGAAAATACCAAGAATTGTTTTCTCTCATCATGATGTCTAGAAAAGATGAGATGGAGATCCCTGCATATGTTGAATCTTTGTCCTTTATCTTGCTGCATGTTTCACCACTTCTTTCCACATAATCTAACAAAAGAAACGACAAGACCATAGAAGAAATAAGATTTTGTGCGCTTGATTAAACCGTTATGTGTGTTAGACATCCTGGCACGTAATTATGGAAGAAGATTTCAAGTAAAAAAGGAATAAAATTGCATTTAACTATTTTAATTTAGTAGGGAAAAGCTTGATCCTATCATGATTTTTTTTTGTCTTTTTATGGTCCTAATGTGGCGCTCAAATGGCCAACTTAGCCAAAGAAAGAGTGAGCTAATCTTGTAAATAATGTTGGCTTTTTAAAGTATAATTCTCTCCTGTTGAGATTATTAAAGTAAAATTTTCAATCTTAACAATCAATAGGGAGGAGGGGGTGGCAGTGGTAGTGCTATTTTCCATGCTCAATTGTATATTATATTCACTAGACGCAATAGAATAATTGTTGTACTTTTGTCTTTGTGTGTAATGGAATTATCATATAAGACAAAAACATATATTTCAATCAACAGTGACTGCAACAAGAATGCAGTATCCCTAGAGCTCTACCTAGCAGATAGACATAAGATAAAGATAATTGATTCAATGAGATTGAGATTGTCATTTTGCATGGAGTTTAAATTGCGCCTATTACAGTTGTTAACGTTAATTGTTTTTTATTTTGTAAATAATTATTTGGTTTTTATTCTTCTTCCTGAAAATGAGAACACGATTCCCAAAAAAATAAACCAATTAAGTTTGTCTTGCTCTGCAAACTCGTTGCCATTTTTACGCCACTACAATGATTACGAATTTGAATAAAAATGGAAGCGTAAGCTAAACTACCCAAATTTACAAGTTGATCGATTCCATTCAGTACAAATAGTAGATTTTGAATAAAAATTTAAAATTAAAAAAAATTATTGGATTAAAATTCGATTAAATCGAACCGAACTTATATTAACATATACAATTGTATTTATTAAATCACCGTATCAAATATATTTGTTATTATTTTTCATTTTTTTGGTAAACTATATATTTGTTATTATTATTATACTCTTTTTCATACATTATTATTATATTCTTTTTGTCGGAGAAGATCTTAATATTTTATATGTAATATAGAAATATGTATGTGCTTAATTAAAAACAATCTTTGGCAAAAAAATATCATATATCTTTTATATTTGTTTATGTAAAAGCATCTTTAAAATATAAATTGCAGTTCATGATTACTTTTTTTTTTTAAATCTTTTAATTTTTAAGTTTACTTTTTTTTCTTTTCAAATATACCTTTTTAGTTCTGGATTATTTTTCTAGTCTGTGTTTTTTCTTGCAAAAAAATTTAAAGTTTGTTTTCTCTATACCCTTATATTCTAACCTTCATCTTATTATTTAATGTTGTTTGTGTTTTTTTTTTTATGATTTAGTCATAGAGGAGGATGTGAATTACTGTTAACGACCTCCTAGCTTTCTTGGCGTAGCAACAAGTTTGTTAGAATGTCATGGCAGCACATTGTTTGTGATCGTTCCTTTTCCATGTTGGCCGGCATTTGAGCAGCCAAAATTATCATTATTCTGGCATACAAGGGATGATAAACTCTTATAAAGGACCTTCAAGTCAATGTTTGAGTGACATGGAATTTGAGCAGAGAAAAATCAAAAGAGTTTGGTTCAAGCGATACATACTTGATTGTTTAAACAAGGTCTTGAGTTAAAGTCTTTGTAAATGTAAAAAATTTCCTTTAGAAGAGTTAGTCCTACCATGATGTGAATATTCTCAACTCGAACAGAATTATCTCTCGTAGAGAATATACGTGGTTTATAAATAAAAAATTTGAGTAGAGAAATATTGTGCATACTTAAAAGAATATGTGACTCACTACTATAGGTCGTATAATGTAGCTCTCAGCATGTGGCATGTTGGAAAAACACTCCATTCACAGTCGTGGTGCTGTGAGACACATGCATCGCGTAGAGTATATAGATGTCAGCCTGTGCAACATGATTTAAAGGGAGTTTTGAGCCGGTTTAAAAGATTAATTCAGTGGACTGCATGTGTATTTGGTCCAGAATAGTATATAATTTTATTAATTTAGAACTGACATGAAATCTGTTTTTCAGTCTTATATTTTCTTTAACTATATAACTATTGCGTTTTAGATAGAAAAATAAGTTGTAATAAAAAGCAGACAAATAAAAGGGATCACATTTTCGAAATAAAGTCACAAAATAAATCACAGATTAAATAAACATGTTGATTCGTGACTTCCAAATGATAGTTCTAGCATTGTGGGATTCATTTTCAGTAGTCTGAATCTGAGATGAGCTTATATATTTTTATAGTCACCAAAAATAAAAAATAAAAAAAGCCGAAGATTTGATCCAATCTAAACCGCTTTGGGTTGAATATTATTTATATTTAGAACCAACCCAATATATTGAATGGTAAAATAAGGAAATTCAAGGAATTGGATCAAATTATGGGTGTTTTTTTTTCCTTCAAAAATTCATCAAATTTAATCCTCTAATACTGCTAACCCCAGCACCCCTGAATGGCATAAAATACAGTAATTTGAATTGTCAGCCGGCAGTGGCGGATCCAAAAATTTTATTGAGAGGGGACAAAAAAGTAACAATAGCAACCAAGGCATGGGGTAATTTCAATAGCAATCATTCTTGCAATTTTACTTGCTTAGGCAGCCCTTAACTCGTCATTACATTTACAAAAAGAAGTAACAATATTAATCATGAAATTTAAGTTTTCAAAAAATTGATGAACATCTTTTACCTCATGAGATGCAGCAACCAAGGCATGGGGTCCATGGTTGCATATGGGGTCTCTTGAGGGTTTGTTAAAGTTGAGAAAGAGATGGGGTTTTTTCACATCAGTAGTGGAATAGGAATAGGAATGAAAAAAAGTTGTGTTATGTGATATGAAGAGGAATTTTATATTATAAAATTTTTAAAACAAATAATTTAATAATATTACTCAAATTGTATTTTGTTTATATATATAAAAAAAATTCTTTAAATTTTGGGGGGGGGGGGGGGGGGTGGTGACAACCAGATCACGGGAGCTTATGGTGGGGGATCAAAACCAATAAGTTAAGCTAAATCAACCACATCAAGTGAATTTAATATTATATCTCAATCCAAAATCTTAAGACATTGGGTTCATATGTCCTCCAACTTATATGCACTTCACTTAGTCAATTATCAACTAATGCGAGACTCCATCATACTTGAATATTCCAACAATCTCTCCCTCAAGTGTGAAATCTCATATTAATATGCACCTCGTCTCTTCGAGTACCCTAGGTCCAAGTACTCAACCCACCTTTAGCCAACCACTAGGCTAGCTCGAGCCTAACCCGTCTCTGATGCCACTGTCAGACGAACCAGGGGAGCCCATGGTGGGAGACCACCACCAATTGGTTAAGATTAAACCAACCATAACAAGTGGGTCAGATGCTATGTATCAACCCAAATCCCTAAGGCATTGGGTTAATGGATCTTCCCACTTATATAGACTTCACTTAATCAATTACCAACCAGTGTTTAGTATAACTCATAATCATAATCTTTTTACAAAGTCGCATAACTCAATGTTGTAACCATTCATGTAAGATATAATATAAGTTTCAAGATTTGTTAGAGAAATATGAAAAACCATTGATGGGCTCTCACTTACTAGCTTGAGTTGTTGGTTGAATTGAATCTTTATACAGTACCAAAGCCTCTGTGACCATGGGGTCATGAATTTAATTCCCACCACCTCACACTTTGTAGTAGATTTAAGTTAGCACAAGCTAAAAGAAAAAATCTGTACAATATCCATGCTTCAAGCCTAAAGAGATTTTGCACGAGGGGTATCTTACAGAAATATAAAAATGGGCTAATGAGCCTTCACTTTTAGCTTGAGCTAAGATGGTTACTTTACAAAATTTGCTATTCTCGCTTTTAGTGCTTATTTGGATCCTCTTATTTTTAGCTTCTTCTCTCTTTATAAGCAGAAGCTAGGTCAAACAGGTTTTGAGAAAAACTCTTATAATGAAAATCTCTTTTTTTATAATGAAGAAAAAAGTCATAAGTCAAAAGCTTCTACGAGAAGCTTAGCTTTTATCATTTTTTTTGAATTGTATGTTTTTTTTAAATGAAGAATCATAGAGATAGAAAAAAATGTTTTTCTTGAAATGTGTGCTTTTAAGCTAAAAATTTAATGTAATCACTAAACAACTTTTAACTTTCTTTTAAACTCTTTTTTAGCTTTAACTTAAAAGTAACTTCTAACTTGTACCGTTGGGATCTATAAGCCCACTATGTTCCCTTTGGGGATGGAGTCACTGTATGGATGATACCTTGGCACAAGTAGAGACCAAGCTAAGAGGCACTGTTCCAAGTATGAATCAAGCAATCAACAATGGGGTTAGGTGTGTGTATGTGTGACTCAATGTAAATGAGCAGAATAACGATACATAAGATACCTTCTTGGTGTGCCCAGGGGGCTTATTTATAGGGGAAGGTGATGTGAACCTTGTGTGGGGTTGTGAGGAGGGGGTCAATCCTCCTTGGGATCTGCTAGGGTGGCAGACGCTACTGGGCATGGCAGGTGCTGCTATGATAGCAGCGATGCGCCCCCTGTGCCTGGCGATGTCAGCGTGTGACAAAGGGCAGTTTCCTCTTATGGTATCTAGGGCGGTCACCTTTGGGGTTGGGGTCCCAAGACGAGACATTTTGGTGTTTCCCCTAAGGAGTGTCGTTGCGTTGGAGGTTGGGGGGCTGACAGCTGGTAGGGCTGACGTGGATAGAGGGTTGAGATTAGGCTTGGACCTTTGGGCCGCTGTATTGTTGGGCCATCCGGAACAGGAGCCCCCCAGCTTGGTAGCAAGCGTAGGTTGGTGGCAAGGTAAATGGGCTTGGGCGACACCTTCCTGGCGATTTGAGTAGTTAGTATGGCGTGGTGAGGGATCTCTTGATGGCTGATACAATCCGGCAAGTGTACCGATCGTTCAAGTAATAAAGTGATAAGTAAGTTATCGTCTCCACAGGGATTGTGAGTGAATATCTTATAAACGTCCTTTCAAGATATAAAACCCAAGTGATTTGAAGGACAATAGAAATTAAAGACAAAGACGTATTTTTGTATTTTAAAAATAAGAGAATGATGCAAAATGATTTGGATAAAAATATGAGAAATATTGTAGCTAGAGCGCACTCACCTTATGATCCCCACTTCTTACTTTGGATTGATTCACAATATTTATTCATATAATTACTCGGATAAATTATTATCTAAAAATATTTATTAGTTAACCCTCAATTCCTTACAAGGTTAACCCTTTAATCCCCAATTGGAACCCCAATTCCTTGCAATGTTCCTCATGGTATTAAGCAATGAACGCAATAATTTAAGCATCCGCAATTAAATACACATATATTCCTAGCATGCATACCAATTGTTGTCCTACCCCCTTTCAAGATGAAAACCCCAATAATCCTATCTATGGTTCTAACCCTCGAACTATTCCCAACTATCAGATTGATCAGTTCTAATAAAGAGAATAGGAAATATGCACAAGGTAGAGACAAAGATAATTATACAAATGAATAAAACTAAATCAATCCATCGTAACAAGGGTTCACATAGGGCTCGTGACCCTAACTACAATAAAAGAGAATTAGCCAAGCATAATCATGGGTAAAAATAATCCAATATTCCAAAGCATAAAATTACAGAGAAATAGATGAAGAAGAAGAACTGTGGAAGAATCCTTCTGAGCTCTGCCGTCGGTCTCCTTCTGAAGAAATAGGTCTCTGAATTGTCTCCCCTCTCAATTCTGTCAAAAGGATCCTATTTATAGGACTCTTTTCCTTCTTCCAAAAATACCCTCATAGCATCACGGTACAATTTCCCGCAACCCGGTGCCAGTTGGCGCCGGTGTGGCGCTACTTCGCACGGAGTTGCTGCCTCGAATACCAAATGTCGGACCTGATTGCGTGGACCGGCGCCAACTGGCGCCACCCTTTGTATTGCTGGGCGCCAATTGGCGCCATTTACTTGTCTTTGGGCGCCACTTGGCGCCATTTACTTACTTTTGGGCGCCTAGTGGCGCCATAATATAGGTGCTTAATATGTGTGGCGCTAGTTTGCGCCAATCTGGCGCCAACTAGCGCCAATTCTCTGGTATTTGACCTGCGCAGCACCGGGTGAAATTTCCTATGTGTGGAGTCGCGTCAACAGGCTTTTTGTAATTTGTAATTTTCACTCCTCTTTTTCCTGTAAAAACACAACCAAAAGGTAAATATTATTGATATAGAAAGAATCAATATAAATAGCAAATATGCATTTAAATTGCTCTCTTATGACCCAATTCTTATCAATTTTAACATGGAAAAACCACACTTGCCAGAGACACATCAAATCATTCCCAGATTTAAACGTTGCTGTCCCCAGCAATGTACAAGACTCAATCCAGGAAACAATCAATTATTCCAACACAATATCGCACAGACAATCAAGAGATCACTATGCTAAGCATGACTGAATCAATGCAAAGAACTCCTAACAATGCCTTCTATTCTCATGAAAATGTCAGAGTCTAACTTGAACACCCCTCACCAAGATAATCATATAACGCTCAGCACTCAAGTGTTTAAGGGAGTAACAATCACTCAATCCATCACAGCAATAACATTACCATAAGCTTGATCATATTCTCAAGTTCCTAAAGATGAGGAACATTAACACATGCATCAATTGATCAAAAGGACTTCTCAGGTTGTAACTTGGCCGGGTTTAAGGGTAGGAATTTATGGACAGTAGCTCAAACAACAATGAGATTGAAAAACTGATATTATTTCATTTTTAACACATTCACTCAATGATTTTGCTCCACTAACATTCCCACAGAATTTTGGGAATTAATTCCTTTCAGCCACCTTTTCTTTACATTCACCCTTTTTTTCTTTTTCTTTTTCAAAACTTTTTGTTTTAAGGGCACAGATGAAATTTTACCTCCCCTAATTATTTGACCTCTGTGGAGCTTACCTCAATTTATTTGTTTTCTTTTCAACATTTCAGTAATTCAATCTCAATCAAGGTAAGTCATATGGATATAGGCTAAGCCATCAATCAGGCCACAGGTCATTTAACAACAAATAAGTTCAGGCTCAAGGGGGCTACCAATGGAAAAATTCATACAGGTGGGTTATTTTTGGCCAATAGCTAACAAGAACAAAATGCCTTTATCATATCAATCAATACATGCATAACAGAGAAACAGAGCAAGTTCTAGAATGCTATCGCAGTGAGGTCTCTCAGAATAAAATAAGTGTTTAAGCACAAAACCTCACCAGCTATGATGTTAAGCTAGACCTCTAAAAGAACATCAGGCATCATTAATCATTCAAGCACAAAATTCAGACAAACGAGGAATCATGAAAATCTACTCATGCCAATATAATATTATGCCAGAAGTACATACAAAACATGATTCCTAGGATGAATCGGGAAAATTAACTAGGGAAAGCATATCTAAACCTGGGACTTGCTCAGAAAACATGTTCAAATTGTTTTTTATATATATAGCACACAAAATACTATAAAAATAACTAAGAAAATTAAAAGAGTTAGAATATCTCCCCTGATAGAAGCATTGCAGCAGTTCTAAGGTGCAAGCCTACCATTCCCAGATTTAGAGAATTGTTGTCCTCAGCAATAATTAAACCACAAGAAAGAAGAAAAACCTGCACAATAGAACAAACAGTGGCATATAGAAGAAACTATAATGCGCACATTAAAACATCAGAGAAAGATATACTAACACAAAGTAACTAAAAAGAAAAAATACGAAACAGAAAAATAAACTAATATACAAGATCTCCATCAGCAAGGAGATAAACTCAACCCTCCATGTCATCCCCCTCAGCAGCGTGGGATGACTCAGCAAATGGAAGGTCTGGTGGTACTGGTTGCCTTGGTGTATGAGACCACCATTCCCAGATTTGCTCCAAACCATGGAGCCATGTTAAAAACTCTTTGAAATTTTGATTTTTCCGAGAGATAGAGTCTCGGTGTCTCTTCCAACTTGTATCAAAGAGTTTCACCACCTCCTTTCTTAATACCTTCTTCATTATAGGATGAAGCCTCCTTTTGGATTTCCTCCCATGTTTGTCATCATCCTCATTGGGGATTTTGTTGGTATGGGAAGGGGGATCTTTATTTTTCAATTCAGTTTCCTCTTCCTTCAATGCTTCAATCACTGCCTTCTTATTACTCAAGAAGACATTTTTCTGAGGTTGAGGAAGCTCCTCCAATTCCACTTTTATGACACCATCTTCCTTGGCATCATCCGCTGCACTTTGTTTTTCTTTTACTTCAAGGTTAAAACAGTCATCTTTGTGAGAAGACTGTTTTAGAGAATCAAAGACATTGATGGTAACGGTCTCATCATTCATTCTTAGCTCAAGCTTCCCACTTTCAAAATCAATTAGTGCCCGAGCAGTGGCCAAGAAAGGTCTACCCAACAAAAGAGGCATTTCAGCTCCCCTTTCCATATCCAACACTACAAAATCAGCAGGAAAGATGAACTTGTCCACCTTCACAAGAACATCTTCAATAATACCACTAGGCTTCCTCAAAGACTTATCAGCAAGCTGAAGAGATGCCAAAGTGGGTTTCAACTCGGTGATCCCCAAGGAATTACAAATAGAAAGGGGCATCAAATTAATGCTAGCCCCTAGATCACATAATGCTCTGCCAATTTTTTTGTTACCAATTTCAACAGAAATATTGAAGCTCCCTGGATCATGACGCTTAGGCGGGAACTTCTTTGTAATAATAGCACTACACTCCTCAGTGAGTGCCACCGTTTGGCATTCTTGCAACTTGTGCTTTCTTGACAACAAATCCTTCATGAACTTGGCATAATTTGGCATGCTAGCCAAGGCTTCAGCAAAAGGGATATTGATATGCAATTTCTTGAATATATCAAGAAACCCTCCATATTGTTGCTTCTGATCCTCCTTCTTGAATCTGTCAGGATAAGGTGCCATGGCTCTCACATATTCAGGACTCAACTCAAACTTCTTCTTTTCAACTGGCTTCTCCACTTCAGCAGGTTTTTTAATTTCTTTTTCTGGCTCCTTAACCTCCTTTAGCTTCTTTTCAGCTTCCATATTTATTCTCGGCTTTTCTGGAGCTGCTACCACTTTTCCACTTCTAGTTGTGACAAACATACAATCCTCCTTGGGATTTGTAACTGTGTTACTAGGAAAAGTACCTGGAATTCTTTCTGAAACTTGCTTTGCCAATTGGCCTATCTGGTTCTCCAGGTTCTTTATGGAAGCATTTGTATTTTTGTAGTTGGCTCTAGTCTCCTCCATAAAGGTATTAGTGGTCTGAGCCATCTCATTAGAAGTCTTGGCCATTTGTGCAAAGGCTTTTTCCCACTCAGCAGGCTCTCGTTGTTGATTCTGTGAAGGCTGAGTATAATTATTAGAATTGAAATCCATGCCAACTCCCTGAGCTCTCCGCTGAAAATTGTTACCACAACCAGAAAAATTCTGATTTCTCTGAAGATTTGGCTGCTGAGGGCGCTGGTCATACCATATACCATTCACCTGCATTTGTTGAGGTGAATCAGAAGAAGCAAGAGATGGACATTCATTAGGAGCATGACTGTCCGTACAGTAATCACAGACAAAAGCAACAGAATGAGCTTGAACTCCCGCGATCTGCATCTTGTCAAGCCTGGAAGTCAAACTAGCCATTTGTTGAGCTAGCAATTTATTTTCAGCCAGAACTGACTCATTACCTTCTAGATGAAGGCTACCTTTCTTAGACTTTGAAGATACCCCTTGATTTTCATTCCTGGCCATCCTCTCTATCAGCTCCAGAGTTTCGTTCGCCCTCATGGTTTTAATAGTACCACCAGCTGCACCATTCAAAACCATTCTATCTTCAGGTGTGATGCCATTGAAAAATATTCTGACTTGATTACCAGCAGTCAAATTATAATGAGGGCACTTCCTCATCAAGTTCTTGAACCTGTTCCAGGCTGCACACAATGTTTCACCCTCAGTTTGAGTGAAGTTGGTGATATCATTCACCATTTGATTGTATCTCTCCATGGAAAAGAACTCTGCAAAGAACTTTGTAGACAAATCCTCCCATGTAGCAATGCTCCGTGCAGGCTGCCTCTCTAGCCAGCTAAGTGCTTCTCCCTTTACAGCAAAAGGGAATAATCTCAACCGGATAGCATCATCAGACACCCGAGGGTTCTTGGTTAAGTCACATATCATTAAGAACCGGTCTATGAACCTGTGAGGATCCTTATGCTCATCTCCTCCAAATTGAACTCTCTCCACCAACTGAATTATGGAAGACTTCAACTCCCAATTATTGTCAGCAATATTTGGTTGGACAATACTTGAATTAGGCCTGTTGAAGGCTGGAGTGAGGATGGTATCCATAAGTGGATTTTCAGCTTCATTATTCGCTGCCATGGTTGGGATTTCAGGTGCTTCTTCAGATTGAGCACTTGGCACTTTTGATTTCTTCTGAGCAAGTCTCCTGTTTCGCCTTTCAAACCTTGTAATTTCAGGATCAAATAACAATTCTGTAGGATCAACCTTGCCTCGCATAAAACTTCAAGAAAAGATTAGTAGCAATGTTCAAAACAATTTAAAACAAGAACAGACGAAAATAAAATAAAATAATCACAAAAAGAAAGAAAAATTTGAAATTTAAGATTATAAGATATAAGAAATTACAATCCCCGGCAACGGCGCCAAAAACTTGATACAATCCGGCAAGTGTACCGATCGTTCAAGTAATAAAGTGATAAGTAAGTTATCGTCTCCACAGGGATTGTGAGCGAATATCTTATAAACGTCCTTTCAAGATATAAAACCCAAGTGATTTGAAGGACAATAGAAATTAAAGACAAAGACGTATTTTTGTATTTTAAAAATAAGAGAATGATGCAAAATGATTTGGATAAAAATATGAGAAATATTGTAGCTAGAGCGCACTCACCTTATGATCCCCACTTCTTACTTTGGATTGATTCACAATATTTATTCATATAATTACTCGGATAAATTATTATCTAAAAATATTTATTAGTTAACCCTCAATTCCTTACAAGGTTAACCCTTTAATCCCCAATTGGAACCCCAATTCCTTGCAATGTTCCCCAATAGGAAATACGCACAAGGTAGAGACAAAGATAATTATACAAATGAATAAAACTAAATCAATCCATTGTAACAAGGGTTCACATAGGGCTCGTGACCCTAACTACAATAAAAGAGAATTAGCCAAGCATAATCATGGGTAAAAATAATCCAATATTCCAAAGCATAAAATTACAGAGAAATAGATGAAGAAGAAGAACTGTGGAAGAATCCTTTTGAGCTCTGCCGTCGGTCTCCTTCTGAAGAAATAGGTCTCTGAATTGTCTCCCCTCTCAATTCTGTCAAAAGGATCCTATTTATAGGACTCTTTTCCTTCTTCCAAGAATACCCTCATAGCATCACGGTACAATTTCCCGCAACCCAGCGCCAGTTGGCGCCGGTGTGGCGCTACTTCGCGCGGAGTTGCTGCCTCGAATACCAAAAGTCGGACCTGATTGCGTGGACCGGCGCCAACTGGCGCCACCCTTTGTATTGCTGGGCGCCAATCGGCGCCATTTACTTGTCTTTGGGCGCCACTTGGCGCCATTTACTTACTTTTGGGCGCCTAGTGGAGCCATAATATAGGTGCTTAATATGTGTGGCGCTAGTTTGCGCCAATCTGGCGCCAACTAGCGCCAATTCTCTGGTATTTGACCTGCGCAGCACCCGGTGAAATTTCCTATGTGTGGAGTCGCGTCAACAGGCTTTCTGTAATTTGTAATTTTCACTCCTCTTTTTCCTGTAAAAACACAACCAAAAGGTAAATATTATTGATATAGAAAGAATCAACATAAATAGCAAATATGCATTTAAATTGCTCTCTTATGACCCAATTCTTATCAATTTTAACATGGAAAAATCACACTTGCCAGAGGCACATCAATGGCTCGGTAAGTATTTTGAGTCTTGGCGGTTCGAGGTGGGGTTTCGTACCATTGTATCTTTGGCGGGTCGCGTGATTTGCAGGGAGGCTTTTTGGACCTTTCATCTTTTCTGACAGGAAATGTGGCTTTTCAGTTTTCGAGGAGCAGTAATGATGGATGCTTCCATCATTGCAATTAACTGTAGGCACTCAACCGTCACAAGGCATGGCACATTAATGCGATGTGAGGGGTGTCTTGGCCCCCTGTAATTACCATTAGGCCCCTCATCAAAACCGCCTATTATGTGACGGTTGTGTTATCCTACAGTCAAAATGGTGGGGTATTACACGTGAACGCCATCCTGATCATTCTCTCCCTTTTAAAGGAGGTTTTTCCCTCGCTGAGGACCTTCTTCACAAATCTCAGTCTCTTCGTGTTCCTACCTTCCTTATTTGCGCTTTCTTTCTTTGTGAAAGTGCTCGTGTCGGTCTTCCTTTCTTCATTCTCTGCGTTATCTCAGGTACAATGTTTTTGGCTTGTAGCTTTGATATTTCTTTAAATTTCTTTGGCTTTGCTTCTCTTCTTCTTTTTCCTGTGATGGTCAAGTTAACGAACTTGACTAGTTTGGTCTTGCCTGAGTTGGAGGTGGATGTTAAGGAGGAAGAGTTTGATGAAGCTTTCGACGCGCTTGATGGCTGTACAGTGGGGCCGGCTATGCAGGAATACCTTGCTAGTCGTGGTGGGGAAAGCAGTAACGTTCTCCCATATCGATCTTTAATTACTGGGGTTGAGTCGTTACCCCATGGTAGGATACCTGAGCTTATGGGTTTCAATGAGGAGGAGATTCTACATCTCTTGCCATAGAGGGCTTTGGGACCTGTGGTTCCGTATCTTGGTGAGGCGTCTGGTTCCCGTCTCAATGGTGGCCGCCAAGTGGTGACTGGTGAGAAAGCTTCTAGATCTGATAGGTGCCAGTCTGCTGGGTCTAGGAGGCGACGATCTGGTGGGTCTGGTGACGGGGTTGGGCCTCGCCCTTGACGGAGGATTCATTCTAGGTCGTCTGGTCGTTCTTATGATCAGAGGACCGGTTCGCGCCGCCGTGTCTCGCGGCACGTAGTTTTTGGATCAGGGCGACTTGTTCGGCCTTTATCCTCTATTAATCGCCTACCGCAGAACCGTCCATTAGAGTATTATTACAAGCCTCGCTTCTTAGGGATAACTCGTCTGATTGTTGCATCTCCGGTCGTCTTATGCACATCTCGTGGACATATTCCCAACATTTCCCAGTCCTTCAATCGCCGTAAATATGACGAATCCACTGACAACCGTTTTGGTAGATACCACCCAGAGGATGGTCGGCTTGTAAGGTATGGCGTGTGGGATGCCATTTATGAAGACCTGGGGCTTTATAAGATATCGCCTGCGTGGTGGCCTTCCTCTTTAAGCTATTCAAATTTTTACACATGAAGCTCTTCGGAAACCTCTGACTCTTCTAGTAAGTTTCTTGTGTTTGAGTTTTTTTTTTATTGAGTCATTAGTAAGGGGATGCCGGTGGTCCAGGGAGTAGGAGTTGGGTGATATGGAGGATTGGAGTTGACTCTTTGTTGATCTTCTTGGCGTCGATTTAAGTGTTTGGCGATTGACTGTGTGTTTGTCGCTCCCAGGTTTGATTTGTGGGTATTCTCTTAAATAATGGAGGTTGAGCAAAATCACGAATGCTTATTGGCGAGGGATTAGGTAGACCCGATGGTGGCATCTTCTTCATCTTGCTATACCAGTGGGGCTATTTTGGACCAGGCTTATCAATCAGAAGGCAATTTTGATTTTACTGAAAGTGCCGAAGAAGAGATGAAATGGCAAAGCATTGCGGTCGGGGGCACTCGCCGAGTTTGTGACAAGCCTCGCTGTATGGCGATCTCTCAATGGCGGTTCATGGTGTACAAGACTCACTTTACGGATCAGAAAGTTAGGTTTCCTTTATCTGAGTTCGAGATGGGGGTATTAGCCCATCTACGGGTTGCGCCTTCTCAACTGTACCCTCCATGCTTGGGCGTTTGTTCGGGTCTTTGAAAAGATATGCTGATATTTTGGGTGGGTGTGCTCTGTGTGTTTATTCTTATATTGCTTTCAGGTGTCGCCCTCGTTGAAAAAGCTTGGTTGGGTTTTGCTGAAGGCGGGGACCAGATTTAGGTCGATATTTGCTCAATACGCCAATTCATACAAGAACTGGAAGGGGACTTTTTTTCTGGATTCAACCAGTACTTGGCGAGGGGGAATTGCCTTTTTTCGTTGACCGGGAGAGTGGGAGAAGTCGGTTTGAGCTATATTGGACCAAGGCCCATTATGAGATTCCCGCCAGCCAGTATTCATTTGGGCATGAAGCCTTGTCTCCTGAAGAAGTATTGATAGTGGACTGGTTTGTGGAGGTTAAGAGAGGCCTTGATCGGTGGCCTACGAAGAAAGTGTGGTGTTATGGAGGTGTGGTGGTGATTCGTACCAGTTGTGGCTATGTTGTGAGTGTTAACTGTCTTTACTAACACTTGTGTTTTTTCTATGTTGCAGTTAAGAGTTTGTCGATGGAAACGTTGAGACTAGCTCGTCAGGCGGCTGCCAAGGTTAGGACTGCTAAAGGCGTGGCTCCTCAGGTAGCGCCAAGCCCTGCCTCGAAGAGACAAGATGTGGACAAAGGAAAGAAGAAAGAAGTTCACCACCGCCGGAAGAAGATTCGATCTGCAGATGACATTCCTGCTGGCGAGTTGGAAAGGAGGGCGACTGGCCCTATAATCAAAGATCACGTGAATGCGGTGGGAGGTTCGTCGGTGAGCGAGTCGACTTTCGGTTCGGTGTCGCCTGGGCATGGGAGCTCAGGGCTAAAAAGGGGAGGAGACGGAAACTTAGTCCATCCTGGGGGTTTGAAGATACCACGCCTTGAGTTACATGAGTCGAGGCAATTAACAGACAGTGAATGCCATGTCTCAGGTGGCTTTCTTGAGGACTCTGGTGACGGTGGGATGATGGTGAGTAGTGCTTCTGGTGGTGAGGGGATTTTGGTAACGGCGGGTGCGTAGGAGGTTCCTCCTCCTACTGAGATCCCAGTTGGTAGGCCCTCATGTTATCGGAAAGGGACCTTGACTCCACTTTTCCTAACCTCGGGCGACCTAAGATGGTGTTCCAGAACGAATCAATCGCCAAGAAATCCTGAATTGCACGCAAGTGGTTATTAGCCGAATCTTTGGCATCCAAGAGGTCGACCTTGCTATTGATAGCCGCTGCTCTGCTCAGGATGATCGCCTTGATGAGATGGGGCGTAAGATAGATGCTCTGATCGCTGAAGTTGGACGCCTTGGTATGGAGGTTAGGGACGAGAAGGCTGCTAAGAAGTCTCTGGCTGCGCAGCTGAAGAAGGCGAGTGAAGAGGTTAAGCGCCTAACCTCCGAAAAAGGTGACTTGTCAAAATTGCTAGACGAGTCCAAAAAGGACAAAGAGAGCCTCCAATCGGAAAAAGACCTATTATCTGTTGAATTGGCCTCCTTTCATGGGCAGGTGAAAGGAGGTGAAAGAATTGGAAGAAGCCCTAGCGAACCTCATGTACGAGTCGTTCAACAATGCAATCCGACAGGTCTGCGTTCGGCATCCTGAGCTTGACATAACCGGTTTCAGCCCTGAGTATGAGGTGGAAGGAAACAAGATAATTGAGCGGCTTGAAGGTGGCGGGGTGGAGGTAATTGAGGAGGGTCCCGCCACTGAGAAGATGAAGGCTCACTAGGAGCCGCTCTTACTGGCGACGCAATCGGTGATGGCCATCTAGTTGAGGATGAGGTTGGGCGTGACTTGTCAACGGGACTTGCTGGCGTGACTTTATCTAGCCTAAATGCGGGGAGTGGGGGTGGTGTTGTCGCCGTTGGCGTGGCTGAACAGGCCTCGGTAGCTGCATGAGAGGTGGCACCTACAGGAGACCGCCAAGTTTAACTTGTAAATTTAGATTTTCCCTTTTTTGCACGGTTGGTATTCCAACTGTTAGCTCTCCGCTTTTTGCCATGGTTGGTATGTCAACTATGGACTTGTATTTCTCTAACTATTAAAGAATTTTTCCGCTCCTTGTTTAATCTTTCTTACTTACACCCAAAGCATGGGTCAAATACGTTGCAACTTTCCATTAACGCGTGGCGGGGGTGGTAACCGTCCTGTTATTTGGTCGCTGGCTGGGGGTGAGAACCGTCCCAGTTCAATGCATGGTGCGAGTGAGAAACATCGCGTTATCTGGTCGTTGGCTGGAGGTGAGAACCGTCCCAGTCTAACGCATGGCGGGTGTGAGAACCATCCCGTTACTTGGGCATTGGCTGGGGGTGAGAACCGTACCAGTCCAACGCATGGCGGGGGTGAGAACCATCCCGTTAATTGGGCGTTGGCTCGGGGTGAGAACCGTCCCAGTCCAACGCATGGCGGGGGTGAGAACCATCCCGTTACCTGGGCGTTGGCTGGGGGTGAGAACCGTCCCATTCCAACGCATGGCGGGGTTGAGAACCATCCCGTTACTTGGGCGTTGGCTGGGGGTGAGAACTGTCCCAGTCCAACGCATGGCAGGGGTGAGAACCATCCCGTTAATTGGGCGTTGGCGGGGGGTGAGAATCGTCCCAGTCCAACGCATGGCAGGGGTGAGAACCATCCCGTTAATTGACGTTTAACTTGTACTAAGTGTGAAAAATTGACAATCATGTTCATTGAAAAGGTGGAATCATGCCTCGTTAAAAACCTTTCCCAGTAAAACCTATTAGGACAAAAACTTGGGAAAGGAAAAGAGTGCAGGAAGTGTTACATGGTAGTTTAACTATAATACTTCTTGAGCTTGTCTGCGTTCCACGCCCTGGGGATTGCTTTTACATCTAGTGTTTCGAAGGAGTATGCTCCTTTTCCCAGCTTGTTTTCCATCCGGTAAGGTCCTTCCCAGTCTGGGGCGAGCTTTCCTTCGCGGGCGTTTTTATTTCCAACGTCTGCTCGTCTAAGAACCAAATCTTTTTCTGCAAATTTTCGGGGGACAACTTTCTTATTGTAGCAAGTGGCTGACATTTCCTTGGAACGACAGTCAGACTGAGCAGAATGTTCTCTGAGCTCATCCAGTAGATCTAACGCTTCTTTAAGATTTTGACTGTTGGCGACTTCGACGACGTGATCTTTCTGTCAAGAGGGTTCACCAACTTCTACGGGGATCATGGCTTCAGTGCCGTATGTTAATCTGAAAGGCGTCTCTCTAGTGGAAGATTGGGCGGTTGTCCTGTATCCCCACAGGACGTTGTCCAAATTGTCGACCCACGCTCCTTTATGTGCTTCCAATTTCTTCTTGATTCGTTTAGCCAGCATTTTGTTGGCCGACTCCACTAAACCGTTGGATTGGGGGTGTTCTACTGCGGCAAAATGATGCCGGATCTGCAAATTCCCCATTAATTCACGAAACTTAGCGTCGGTGAACTAGGTACCATTATCTGTAATGACCTCTCCAGGGATGCCGAAGCGGTAGACAATACTTCTCCAAAAGAACTTCCTCACTTTATGGGATGTAATGGTGGCTAAAGGTTCAGCCTATACCCACTTGGTAAAGTAGTCTATGGCGACAATCAACCATTGGACCCGGCCAACCGCCAAGGGAAAAGGACCTAGAATGTCGATTCCTCACTTGTAGAAAGGCCATGGTGAGGTGATTGACGTCAGCTCTTCTGGCGGGGCTTTGTGTACGTCGACGAACCTCTGGAATTTTTCACATTTTTTGACGTGCTCATGGGCGTCGCGCTCTATGGTCGGCCAATAAAAATCAGCTCTCAGTGCTTTCTTTGCTAGCGAGTGCCCGCCCATGTGGTGGCCGTTGATTCCTTCGTGGATTTCTTCTAAAACATACAGAACGTCGATGGGGTTCAAACACTTCAGAAGTGGAGTCGAGAGTCCTCTCTTATACAATCGTCCTTGTACTATGCAGAAATGGGCGCTTCTTCGTACTACCTTCTTAGCTTCCTTTTGGTTAAGAGGTAGGACGCCTTCAGATAAGTAATTGACAATAGGTGTGATCCAGGTCTCTTCGGCAACTTAGGCGGCCGTGTCTGAAATGCTTATAACTATGCATGGGTTAGGCAAATTATGCTGGATCACAGAGCGATTGTTACCTACGCTTTTGGTACTTGCTAACTTGGCGAGGATATCTGCCCGGGTGTTTTCAGCTCGCCTGATGTGCTCCACTTTGACGCTTTCGAAGGTTTATATGAACTCTTTGACTCTCTCTAAGTACTTCCAGATCAGCGGTCCTTTGGCTTGATACTCACCCGAGATCTGAAATGTCACCAACTGAGAGTCACTGAAGACTTTGAGGTGCTGGGCTCCCATCTCCTTTGCTTGAATTAGGCCAGCTATCATGGTCTCATACTCTGCCTGGTTATTTGTGGTATTGAAGTCGAAGGATAAGGAATGCTCGACAGCCACACCGTCTGGATTTTCGACTATCATTCTTGCCCCTGAGCCTTTGGCATTTGATGAGCCATCAACATATAGCTTCCATATTGCCGGGAGCGGCGTTTCGCCGATTTGGTCACCAGGCAAGGAATTGTGCGTCATTTCGGCTACGAAACCTGTGAAGGCTTGAGCCTTAATGGCGGTTCTAGGCTCATTAGTGATTTGGTACTTCGACAGCTCAATCGCCCACGACATCATTCTTCCAGCGAGGTCAGGATTGTGCAAAACTTGGCGGATTGGCTGATTGGTCCTGACGGTGATCGGATGGCACTAGAAATACGGTCTTAACCTTCGTGTGACGAAGATAAGTGTGAAGGCAACTTTTTCCACCTGTTGGTACCGAAGTTCAGCCCCTTGTAGAACTTTGCTGATAAAGTAGACTGGTTTCTGCCCTTCCTCTCTTGATTCTTTGACTAAGGCTGCGCTAATAGCCTCGGCACCTACGGCGTGGTATAAATATAGCGTCTCGTCGTTGTTTGGCTTAGCGAGGACTGGCGGGCACGAGAGAGCTCTATTAAACTCTTGAAAGGCTTTCTCACATTCTTCGGACCAGCGAAAGGTAGTTCCTTTTTTGAGTAGGACGAATAGGGGGAGAGACTTATGTGTCGAATTTGCTAAAAAACGGGTGACGGCCACAAGCCTCCCCGTCAATTGTTGAACATCTTTGACCGTTTGGGGGCTTCGCATTTTGATAACCGCCTTGCATTTGTCAGGGTTGACCTCAATGCCTCTCTCGGTAAGCATGAAGCCTAAAAACTTGTCGGCGGGTACGCCAAAAACACATTTGCTAGGATTAAGCCGCATATTGTACTTCCTCAACCTATCGAACACACCTTGAAGATCCGACAAGTGTTGTTCTGGAATTCGCGACTTGGCGATCATGTCATCGATATAAACTTCGATGCTATCGCCAATTAAATCTTTGAACACCTTATTCATCATTCGCTGATATATACACCGGCAATCTTCAATCCGAAGGGCATCATGGTATAACAATAATTGGCGTTCTGGGTGATGAACGTCGTTTTATCTTGGTCCTCCTGGAGCAGTGGGATTTGAATGTAACCAGAGTAGGCATCCATGAATGATAGCATTTTGAAACCAGATATGTTATCAACCAATTGGTCGATGCTGGGAAAAGGATAAGCATCCGTAGGACATACGTTGTTCAGGTCAGTGTAGTCGACACACATCCTCCAAGCTCCATTTGGCTTTTTTACCAATACCGGGTTGGACAACCAAGTGGTGTACTTGATCTCCCTAATGAAGTCGGCGTCATGGAGTCTTTTGACTTCCTCATCAATGACCTTCTGGCGATCGGGGCCAAACTTTCTCTTTTTCTGGGAGAGTGGCAGCACACTTCAGGGTCGATGCCCAACATGTCTGATGGTTTCCAAGCGAACAGATCTTTGTTGTCTCGCAGCAGTTTGATCAATTTTCTTTTCATTTCTGGGTCAATGATCTCCCCGATGGTTGTTGTTTGATGATCCACATCGCCCAAGACGTCGTGCTCCAACGCTCCATCTAGAGTGGGTCTGAAATGTTCCACCCGAGGGTCGTCTCTTGCATCAAATTCTACTAGGAAGCATTGGTCGTGCTCCTTCCCATTCCTGCTAGGGCTTCCTTCAATTAAGTGGGCTGTTATTTGTTGGGTGATGGTTGATCTATGAAAGTAACTTTGGTCGCTGGTCTCAGGGATATATTGTAGCAGCTCATGGCTACCGTTTGGGGTCCCTTCACCGTTGCGACTTTGTTATCCCTGGCTACAAACTTCATCGCCAGGTGCGGGTGTGATACGCTCGCCTCGAATGCGGGGAACATTCTTCTGCCAAGAATTGCGTTGTATGCTGATGGGGTGTCAAGCACCAGGAATTGGATGTCAGTTGACCTTGAAGCGGGTGGCGTTCCCATCGATAAACGCAGGTTTATCATTTCGAGCAGCTTAGTGACTGTTGCATTGAAATCTGAGAGTCCACCTGCAACTTGGGTTAAGTCATTGACTGTAAACCCTAACGCCCTGAAACATGGTAAAAACAAAGTGTCAGCAGAACTGCCGTGATCAACAAACACGCGATTAACGCCAAAATTGGCTATTATTGCTTGAATGACAATGGGGTCATCATGTTCGGGAAGGACGTCGCCTAAATCGTTGTAGTCCCACACGATTTTAGGCTTGGCTAGACCCGAATCAACTTTCACTTTGCTGATGACTTTTCCAGCTACCGCCAAACATTGTTTCAAATGTTTCTTCCTGGCGTTAGCTGTTTCACTGCCTCCGCTCAGTCCGTCTGAGATAATGCTTATCACTCTGTGCTTGATGACAGCGGAGTCTTCTTCATCTTCCTCTCGTCTTCCTCTATTGCTTGGGTTAGCTTGCACTCTGCGGTCTCTTGGAGATTCTTCTCTTCGGTCACGTTCATGGCGGGGTCGATAACCTGAATGGTTAGTTCTTTTTCTTTCCGGTGACTTGCTACGCTCGCGGTGTCGTCTGCCAGAACTGACAGTATGAGCCCCGTCACTCGCCCGTCTTTGAGCCCCGCCTTTAATAAGCTCATCAATCTCATCTTTGAGGTGTCTGCATTCTTCAATACTATGGCTGTTGCTGCGGTGAAATTTGCAGTATACGGTGCTTTCTCTGGTTGGTTGTTGGTGTCGTGGGTTACTCTGGCGCTCTTCTTTGTATTCAGTTTGCAGGACGCTGTGCGATTGGCGTCCTGAGGTGTCACGCCCCAAAAGGCGACTGACATATTTAGAGGGTTTGTGACCATTCCTTCCTTCTTCCACGTGGTCCTTACTTTTACTGGCTCTTTTCTCTTGGTTGTGGGTGTCGTCGACTCGGCTTCCCATGTACTCTTCGATCCGCATAAACTCTTGAGCATTTTTCTTGACCTCTTCAAGGTCGGTAATTTCATGGCGAGCAAGCTCGTAGGCGAACGCTCCTTGTCGCGAGCCCAACAGGAGTATATGCACTTGCACCTTAGGGTCCAGACCTTGTACCTGCAGAGCCTCTTTATCAAAGCGGTCCAAAAAGGATCTAAGGGAATCCCCTGATTGTTGGCGAATCTTTTCAAGAGAGTGGACAGATTTAGGCACTGGGCGACTGGTTGCGAAATGAGTTTGAAACTTGCCTGCCAAGTCATCCCTGGACGCAATACTACTAGTCGGCAAAGTGGTGTACCATGTCAACGCTCTCCCTCCCAGAAGCGTAGGGAAAGTCCTGCACATGAGGAGATCAGTCTCGCCATGGCGGGTCATCGCTGCTTCGAACTTTTGGATCCATTCAGAAGGATCAGTGTCACCGACATACATAGTGATATTGGAAGGGCCTTTGAAACCAAGGGGTAAGGGGGTTAGGCGTAGGCTACCGGTTAAGGGTTTATTGCGTCCTGAAGTATAGCAGGTGTTACACGTAAGTTCGGGTTGTGCGCGTGCTGGTCTGGTGGTGGGCGAGGTGCGTGTGGGGCTTCAACAGAGTAAGAGAGGGCTGGGGCTTGATGGACGACATGTTGTGGCAGGCCAGGATTCATACATGATTGTTGAGGTTGTGGAATCGCCGCATTATGTGGTGGTACTGCGTTACCGTGAAATGGAAAACCAGTAGGAAAAGGTAGGGGGTAAGGGGCGGCCACGTTGTGTGTGTAAGGCCCGGGGGGATATGGGGCGACCACAGGGATTCGATGATCATTATATAGAGCCACAGGCTGACTTCGGGCCGGTTGTGGATGATAAGCTGATGGAATAGTTTGTGGGCCAGTGGCGGGGAGTGGCATTCCGAAACGAACTCCAGGCGGTGGGGGTTGTGTTGGGATTAAGTTCTCTCCTTAGACTTCGCGTATGGCTACGCGACGATTTAGCTGTGCTACTCTAGCATCAGCTGCTGGTACCTGAGGGTCCACAGATTGTAGCACCGGGGGAGCGCCTCGCCGGCTGCTTGTTCAACAGGGGCTGAATGCATAGACGGTGGGGAGTTGGAATGAACCGTTTGCACATAACCTTCAGGGGTAACGGCTCTAGTCTGCTCTGCTGTTCTTGTCGTAACAGCCATGTTTAACTGTCAGAAAATGAAATGCCTTTCGTAGATCTTCGGTAGGAAAATGGGAATAGAAGTTTATAGTTTCCCACAGACTGCGCCAATGTACCGTTGGGATCTATAAGCCCACTATGTTCCCTTTGGGGATGGAGTCACTGTATGGATGATACCCTTAGCACGGGTAGAGACCAAGCTAAGAGGCACTGTTCCAAGTCTGAATCAAGCAATCAACAATAGGGTTAGGTGTGTGTATGTGTAACTCAATGTAAATGGGCAGAATAACAATACATAAGATACCTTTTTAGTGTGCCCAGGGGGCTTATTTATAGGGGAAGGTGATGTGAACTTTGTGTGGGTTGGTGAGGAGGGGGTCAACCCTCCTTGGGATCTGCTAGGGTGGTAGACGCTATTGGGCGTGGCAGGCGCTGCTATGATAGCAGCGATGCGCCCCTGTGCTCGGCGATGTCAGCATGCGACAAATGGCAGTTTTCTCTTATGGTATTTGGGGCGGTCACCTTTGGGGGTTGGGGTCCCAAGACGGGACATTTTGGTGTTTCCCTTAGGGAGTGTCGTTGCGTTGGGGGTTGGGGGGCTGACAGCTGGTAGAGCTGACGTGGATAGGGGGTTGAGATTGGGCTTGGACCTTTGGGCCGCTGTATTGTTGGGCCATCCGGAACATAGCTTAAGAAAAATAGGATCCAAAGAGACTCTTAATATCTCTTAGTATTATAAATTGGAACTAAGGATCTTATAATATGTAACTTTGGTTTCTCACTCTTTAGAATTTTCTTATGAAAACATATATTTTATTTTTAATTATCTCGTTTTTCTTAAAGTTCTAACATTTGAGTTGTAAAAGATAATACATGATCATATTATTAAAGAACAGCACCATAAACACAGAAGGACACTTTAAGTACAAATAAAAAAAAAATTAAATTCCATCTCCTTTCTGGTCATACAAGAGAGAGGCACATGATTTTCAAGCACGGAAATATAAATTTCCTGCACTGTTATATTTTTTTTCCTTCAGTAGTTTACTTACCTCTTTATTTTCCTCCTCTTCTACACCATGCTAATTCACCTTACAAACTCTAGTCCAATTTATGTGCTTAGATATGATTTTAACTATTTAATCTTTGGAAGCTTAAGATCATATCCATTTTTAAAGTAACGCCATCAAGTACTCTACAATTTGGTTTTCCATATATTGTGACAAGTCCATCAAAGTCATTAAGACAGATTTATGACTGAAATGAAAGTTTCAGGAGATCCAAACCCAAAATCCAATGTATCATATTGTTTTATGAGATTGTAATTTTGTAAAGAAAAAGAAGAACTTGAAGAACAAAAAAAAAAAACCCAATGAAAGTAGCTAGAAAACAAAAGTAGTACAGATAGGTGAGTGAAGGAGGTATCTGTGACAGAAATCCTAAGAAATGTCGTTTTTCAAGAGAGCATATATAGTCGTGTAGCATACACAAACGTTTGGTGTTTTTTTAATGTTTATTTTATTCCATAAATTATGACAACATAATTCATAGAGTTGGATTAGAAGCGATGCCAGAACAAACAACAGATGGTTTCCACGTGATGCGGGCCTTTTGGAAGAGAGTACGGGAATGGGACTGTCATTGTCCTTACTTGTGGCGGCTGTGCCTTTCCATCAACAAAAATCAAAACACAAATAAATAGAGAAAATTAAAGCCTAAACCATTTGTTTTTTGTTTTTTTTAAGGATTTAAAGGTTTAATTTTAAATCCGTCTCAAATAGAATTTTCTTTCGTAGAGGATACAAGTAGTCTATCCAAATTAAAGCCTAAACCATTTGTTTTTTGTTTTTTAAGGGTTTAAAGGTTTAATTTTAAATCCGTCTCAAATAGAATTTTCTTCCGTAGAGGATACAAGTAGTCTATCCAAATACAAAAAATTAGAGTAATTTTGTGTTTATGTGATTTGTAAAGGGTTAACATGTAAATTCACTTGTCACTTTTTTTTTTCTTTCTAAAAAGCTAATTTCAAAGCAATTCTGCTTCATGGTAATTTTCATTTTTGTATGATATGACATTATCTTGAATATTTGTGTTTGGAATGAGAGCATCATAGTAAAAAGGATATCATGGAAAGAATATATTGTCATTCTTAGATATCTTGTGTATGCCAATGAATCAAATGGTTTTGCTTATGTACGAGTGAAACTTGTACTTATATGGGGACTCGATAGGTCTTTCCATTTACCATCTAGGTTTTGCTTTTACATTTTCATTTTATTTATTTTAAGAGTTCCGATTAAAATATCACGAGAAGAATGTTGCAGCATCTCAAGACAGGTGCCGGGAGGATTATAGTGAGTATTCTAAATTACACAAGCATCCAAATTTCCAGGTATGAGAAATCAGAATAATAAAACCAAAAAACAAGTGCTTGCATTTATAGAATATATATATGCATAAATTACAAAAGAGATCTCTGCCAATCCTCAATGGATTTTAGCTCCCTATTCCTTTGAATCATTCAAATTGTGGGCCACTTGTTTTGTTGGATGTATTTGCTGGTTTTTAACCTTACTCTCAAATAGTTCCAAGACCTTCAAGATAAAGAAAAGATTATTGGTTGATGCATGAGAGGTGTGAATTATGATGTAGCAACAAAGAATCATTTTAATTAATTTCCGTGCTGATTAGGATTCACTGGGTCTTAATTTATATTTTCTTCAAATGAGTCAAACAACTGGACCTTACAAAAAAAACAAGAATTCTGAAATTCTAAACAAGGAATGTTACTTTTATCAAAATTTGATTGGTACTACTAAAAAATAACAAAAATTTAAGAATGTAATTTAAAGGTAAAGAAATCTACATAATCTAAAGTATACAGATTCCCCTCGGTGACAATTAAAGGTTACTTTTATCATTATTACTTTTTAATGATATACGAGACATACTAAAATTTGGTGAAGAAACGAGGAAAATGTGAGTGTAATATCAGCATTTCTTAGAAACTTAGGTTTCATTATTAACTTACTCTCTCAGGACAACTTAAATTTTTGGATTGAAATAGTTCTTTATAATTTTAAAGGTCATTATTCTCTTAAAGGCTCGGATTCCATTGAGAAAATTTGCTTGGATTTACCATATCATATGTTGTTATGCATGTTAAACGCAAAGAGAAAATATTGCAGATGCAATAACCTTTCTATATATCATAAAAGAAAAATTACAAAATTAGGCTGAATTTTTTTTCTTATTGATTCCTTATAACTATTTTATCTTCCCTGCTTTGTTCATTACTCAACACTAGTGTGCCACACTCAAAACATGAAGAAACTCTGATTCTTCTTTTAATTTTCATTCTCAGTACCTTCCCTACCCTTTTCCTTTATCTGCTTTCATCCAGATTTGTCACTTTTCCTTCGGAGTTATCAAAGGCTAATAGTATGCCATTCATGTGCTTGAAATTTCAGCTCCTTTTCTGTTGAAGCCAGTTGGTGAATGCCTCAAGAGTTTTCATGTCAGCTCTGTAATGTTTCTGAGTAAACTCAAGCAGCATAGGCCATGTAAAATCTGGGTAGATCCTTGGGGTCAAATCATCCACCAATCCACTTGGTGGAGTAACCACCTTATCACTTTTTGGACACAAAAAGAAAGCAAGAGATTTTCTTGTTGTCTTGCTGTTCACCACTGCCCTATGCAAGCAACTCTTGTATATCCCATTTGAAAGAGCCTAAAAAACAATTAGAAAAATGAAACAAGGTTTAATAACATCATCATACATGAAATCAGTGACCAAAACAATAAGTGCATGAAAGAAAGACAGAATTAACTTACCATAAAGGTGTCACCTATGTTGACAACAAAAGCATTGAAATTTGGTTTAATGGAACGCCACTCATTGTCAACAAAAACTTGCAAGCCACCAACTTGGTCCTGGTGAAGAATGGTTAAAGATGTTGGATCACAGTGAGGTCCAGTGCCCAAAGTGAGGTCAGGTTTTTGACATGGTGGGTAGTAATTGAGCCTCATTATTGAACTGTTTTCTTCAAAGAACTCTCTAAAACATTCTTTCCCAACTCCAAGGCTCATTCCCAAAAGCTCCATTATCCCCAAAGAAAGAGTGCTCATGGCTTCACAGTAGTCCTGGTAAACCTTCCTGTTTAACAATGAAAACACACAATTTATCAGAAAAGCAAACGAAGCATGACGGAATATCTTTCTCAAAAGGGCAGCACAAGACTCCCCAACTCGGGAGGTTAAAGGTGATAGTTGATTGTACGCAGTCTTATCCTTATATTTTAACAAAAAAAATTATTTCACATACTTGAACCCATACCTTTCCGTCACAAGGAGCAACCGTAAAGTTACTTCAAGAACACCGTACAGAGTATATTTTTTAAAAAAATAAAATAAAAATGTTTAGATGTTTTGGTTACCCAAATTGCTCAAACTCTTTGCCCATTGTGTTGCACAAGTAGTCTTTGACAACAGAGGATGAGTTTTTCTCAGCTGAGAACTGAAAAGAAAGTGTCTCTTTCCATGGAAGCTTGGAGGAGAATCTGCCAGTGAAGCTACTAGCATAACCACAGTGTTCCCCTTGTTTCCTCTGAGCCCTCTGTTTCTGAGACAGGGGAATCTCAAAGAAATCATCCATGCAACTATGAGCATCAGAGATTAAATTTGCATCAATCCCATGATTCACAACCAGAAAGAAACCATGTTTCTGACATGCCTCACCAACAAGCCTTGCAGCTTCCATTGCTGCAACTGGGTCACCAGAGAGGAAACCACCCAAGTCAATGAGTGGAACAACAAGTTCAGGAACATTTAAGCATGGCTTCTCTTTATCTGGCCAAATGAACTGTTTTGGAAGATGGAGTTTGTGCCTTAGAAGTGAACCATCAAAAACCAATGGTGGTTCACCTTCTTTGTTGTCTTCGTTGTGCTTTGGTGGTGATGGTTGAAGCATTGATTTTGTACTTGTTACGCACTCTATGGCCATTGCATTAGCAATGCAAAAACTAGTTTGTAGTAGTAATACTATTAAGGTACGTTTGAAAGAGGGTATAATGCAAAGAAAAGCAGAGAAAGAGAGTGAGAGATAGAGAATGATATAAGTTTGAGAGAGAGGATGAAAGAAAAGCCAAGGCCGTTTATTGGGGAAATCGGAGAACAAAACATGGAATATTATATAGGCATAAGGTCTCTCTCTCATCCACACACAGCTCATGCAAATTACACAAAAAAAAAAAATGAGTTAGGGTGGTAATGGAGCTACACTCTTGAAAGGAAAGGACAAAGTTCACAATTCAAAGAAAATAATTGTCTTAGAGAGTTTCTTGATCTTAAAGATTAGTATCACTCCGTAGTGTAGTTCATATGGCAATACAGATCGAGTAAAATAGGGAGAAAAAATCCGAGTTTGATTCTCACTCAATACGTATTTGGCGAGGGTGAAAAACTTTAACTGTGACTAAGTTCCGATTTGGAATTAGTCTCATAGTCAGATCAAATCATTGAAGCTTATGAGGATATCGGAAACCGACTCGCCTCGAAGAAGTAATTATGATTTGTATATAAAGAAAAAAAGATTAGTATCATTACATAGAATGTTATACTTATATTTTTTTTTACCGTACCACCTCTTATAATTATGCTTGTTATTGTTGGATCAAAATCAAATTATTGGTTAGAAAATGTCATCGAGTGAGACCCATTGATTTAATTTTAATTCAATCATAAAAAAATAATTATAAATGGTAATAAGAAAAAAATGTGATAAGTATAACCTATTCTTCACAACAATTCTTGTGAAATAAGTGACAAAGATAAAGGAAAAATGTTGAAATATATATTTTTGGAGATATTTCAATCGGTTCATCACTTCGTGACTGATCTGATTAAGGGTGGGTTCTAAAATTAAGGCTTTATACTGCTTAAAATATATATATTTTTTAAAATGTTGAAATATATTTTAAGCAATATAACTTCCACAATACTCTTACTATTGATTCATTTTTATTAGCTTATTTTTGTGATTTGTGATTTATATAGAGGATTTAATCCGACTAAAATTAATTATAGGATTTTTAAGTTTATTTTAACTATAACAAAAAATTATACAAACCAAATTTTTTTTTTATTTTGATAATTTCACGTTAATTTTGATTAATCAAACGAATTCTGGCAAAAAATAAATAAATAAATTGGATGGACATTCTTAAATATAAAATGTATTCTTTTGAAAGTTCTTATTTTAATAATTGTTTGAAATTATTTTTATATAATTACAAAACGCATACACTACAGAGAGGATTGCTATATATGCGAGACATTTTCAGAATGGTTGCTATCCCGTGGAAAATAATTAAATAAATTTACAAATATAGAAATATAACTAACAATATTTCAAGTACGAAATTGTATTTATCCAAACGGTACCGACTGTATGTTTAGTTTCTAATCACATATTGAGCATAAGCTAATCATTCAGAAGTGATTGGCAATTTTGAAATTTTCAGCTAAACTTTTTATTTTTCTTTTTCCTTTTCTTTTTATTTTTGTTGAAAATTTTCGAATTATTTAAGTAATGGTCCAAATTCTTATGGCATTAGTCCTTTATCTTGGAGCCAGAAAAGCGTTTCCCAATGCCTTTTGGGCTTTTCTTGCTGAGAGTAATGCTAATGTCACCCTCCTCAATGGACTAAAGGATGAGTCTTATGCTTTATCAAAAAAAATTCTACCGTACTCCGGAGTAAAAGTTATATCATCTCAGTGTGCGTTTGGTAGAGGAAAAAAAAAATTTTGTCCGGAAATTTCAATTTTCAAAAATATAATTTTTACATTCAGTTTACGAAAATATTCGAAAAATTTAAATTTAGAAAAATTCAGTTTTCTGAAAATCCTGAAAAAACCCTCGTACCAAACTAAAGAAATATTCGGATTTATGTTAAAATGTTACTACGTTTTGCGGAACAGTGACCATTTTGTCACTGTTGGCCAAAAAAATTACCACACTGCCATGCCAACAGTAAATTTTGTCAAAATGTCACGTGTCATATTTCGCTACACTGTGTAGTGAAATATGTGTGCAAAAAATTCGCTACACAGTGTAGCGAAATATGTCACGTCAGAACTAAAAATGCCACGTGTCAAAATTGTAGAAATTCGCTACCCTATGTAGCGAATTTCTTCAATTTTGACACATGGCATTTTTGGTTCTGAGCAGTCTGACGTGGCATATTTCGCTACACTGTGTAGCGAATTATGTGCACACATGATTCGCTACACAGTGTAGCGAATTATGACACGTGGTATTTTGGCAAAATTTACTGTTGACGTGACAATCTGGTAATTTTTTTGACCAACAGTGACACTTTGATAACTGTTCCTACGTTTTGCACTCTTGACTTATCTTAGAAGGGATGAGTTCCATATAATACACTTTAGATACTCTTTAAGTAACATTTAGATCATATAAATATCAACAAATTTGACTATTTTCATTATAATATGTATTAAATGAGTGAATAGTAGAATATATTACTCAAAAAACAAAAGATATATTTTGAAAAGTCTTACAGTAACAGATTTTTCTTATTTGTCAACATTGTGTTTTAGTGCTCATTCACCCCCACTTTCACACCCTCAAGTTTGTGTCGGTTTGTGAGAGGCCCTTCAACCACTTTAGGGGAAACTGCATTAAGAAGATGATGCAAATTATGAAAGGCAAAAGCACAAGTAACTACAAAAGACAGGTCCACTATGCTATGTTTCTAGTTACCTTCTACCAATTACCCCATTTTTCTCCTCCTCCTTAGCTTGTCGACAAAATATCTTGGAAATTGAATAAATTCAGGATAGTCCAAGTAATTCATGAAAAAGTGGGGGGGCAAAGTTAAAAGAGGGGGCAATTAAAAAAAAAAAAGAGAGAGAGGAGAAAAATGAAAAGAAAAAAACAGGACATTAGAAAACAAAATAGAGGTACTTGCAATTGAGATTGGATCAGCTAGTGTGACAAAAGTTCTATATATCAAAGGGCAGCTTTTTTGGGGAATCAATTACCATATAGTAACAAAACGATGGAAATCGTATCCAATATGAGAGTGGAGACGGTTAGACAAGTGCTTCTATTGGAATCAGCCAGAGACTACTGTGGAACAAAATGACACATATAGAGTTAGAGGATTTCATGTCATCAAAACACCACACATCATTGACCAGATATGAATCGGTGTGGTGGGTAGGTATCCGTTCAGCATTGGCTTAGTTTCCTATCAGCTTTCAAAGTGTTCTATGAAATGATTTGGGGTTTCAATGGCAGCTACATGTAATGGAGAAATGTCTCATATACCATAATAATTAGAGGGTAGGGGAGTTTGAGAATGATATAGCTCTTTTTTTTTTTGAAGATTTGAAGGATATAGCTCTAAATAAATAAGGGGGGAAGGTTTGAATATTTTGTTAAGAGGGGCTGAGAAAGAAGGTGAAACTCTTACGGATTATAAGAATAAAATATTTTAGCTTAATAAGTGGATTTGCTGTACAGGGTTGTTCTAGTTTAATGGGTGGTCTCGGATTCAAATTTTAAATACGTAATTATGTTAAAAATTTGGTAACCGACTCAACTGGATTAATCAATAAATCGGTGTAGAAATTTCTAAAGAAAAATATAAATAAATAATATAATTAACTATTTAAATTTTGTTATAAAAAAATAAAATCAATTTCACAGCATAAATTCAATTTTTATAACACGTGTTATAATTTGATTGAATTAGTTTATTACTTTTAAAATACTTTAAAATTTTTGGAGAGCAAGATAAATTTGGATTTTAATGTAAAAAGAACTAACGTCCGAGATTTGTCAGTGCAAGCTACAGTTCCGTCTATGAAATGCTGACGTAGCATGCATTAAATTGAGAACAGTGTCGTTTGAGATTTTGAAAATTGGTGCTATTGCATTACAAACTTCGATGTTTGTATGTAAATACATCATATGAGACTATGCTACGACAACGATGATTCTTGAAGAATTTGTTTTTTTTTTTTTTTGATACATGATTCTTGAAGAATGTTACTGACTTACTGTCCTCATTTTTTGACTTTATTTGTTGCGATGATTCACGAAGATGGTGTAAAATTCAACATTAAGCTACCCTTTAAAAATGATGCACGCACATTGGAACATATTTTATCCCGAGATATGAGTTTTTTTTTTTTTTTTGTAAATGAGATATGAGTTTTTCATATATGTAGAGATGATTTTTTGACATTTGACCGTTAAGCATAAAAAGAAAAATCGAGAGAATTCATAAGAAATTAAGCCAAATTAATACTTGATAGAAAAAATTTTATAATCGTAAAGCGGAGACGACAGATTTGAATGAGTATCTTGGAATAGTTGAAACTTTTCTTGCATCTACACAACGTGGCCAACTAGCCGGTATGAGAAAGAGTAATAAATCAATCCTCTTGCAACCCTTCATTGATACACATGATCACTATAGAGACGAGCTCACCTTTGAGAAATCTCTATAGCTTTGCATCCAATGGATTACAAATTACAATAACTTAACTTATGCGGAAACAGTGATCATTTTGCTACTTTTTATCAAATTATTTATCAGACTGCCACGTTAACAGTAAAAATTTTCGGAATGCCACGCGGCATAATTCGCTACATTGTGCATCGAATTATGCTTACAAATAATTCGCTACACAGTGTAGCAAAATATGTCATGTCAGACTGCACAGTCAGCAGTAATGACACGTGTCAAGCAGGCAGTAATCCGAGCATAATTCGCTACACAGTGTAGCGAATTACTGTCTGTTTGACACGTGTCATTTTTGCCAGAGGCGGATCCAGTTATGGGAGAAAGGGGGCAAGTGCCCACCCTTAAATATGATGTAAAAATATAATTTTTTTTTTTAAATTCTAGTTTTTTCAATTTAATTTTGGGATAGGATATTATAACAACCAATTAGGGTTACTACAAATGTTATTACCAATCAATTTTATCGTTAGATCGATTATGCTGATCCAACGATTATATTTATTTTCATCTCTGTATGGTTATGATTCCTTATATTTAATATTTTATATTCATTTTCACCTTTGTATGGTTATGATTTTCTCTATTTAATGCTTTTACATTAAATATGGGGATCATAACCCTATAAAGATGAAAATAAATATAATCGTTGGATAAACATAATCGATCTAACGGTGAAATTGATTGGTAGTAACCCTAATTGTAGTTGATTGTTATAATATCCTACACATTTAATTTCCCTCCTTCTAATTTATTTTCTTGAAAGTTTTTTTTTTCTCCTCTATCTTCATTATCCAAACCTAATCTAGATCTAGATCTAAACCAGATCCAGCCAGCCAGCAGCTGCTCGTAAATCGCGTTCAAGACCAGACCTTATTGAGTGCCCACCCTTCGTTATTTTTCTGGATCCGCCACTGATTTTTGCTGACTGTGCAGCCTGACATGGCATATTTCGCTCCACTGTGGAGCGAATTATTTACAAGCATAATTCGCTGCACAGCGTAGCGAATTATGCCGCGTGGCATTCCGGGAATTTTTACTGTTGGCGTGGTAGTCTGGTAAATAATTGGCCAAGCGTGACAAAATGGTCAGTCCCGAGAAACCCCTATGAAATTGTCACGATCGTCCCTCAACAAACTACCACAACCAGCTTTCTGATCAAATCTGTTTCGTGATCCATTAATGTTGAGCTTCAACCTATGTAGCACCGATACTGACACGGGACACGTGACACGATACGACACGACACTCCGACACGTTAATTCTAAAAAATGTAAGATTCTGACACGTTAGGACACGTTTTGATATTAAATAATATTTTTGATTTATGTGGTGTATATTATATTTAATATTCAATAATTTAATAAAAAAATGAATCTAAACTTATAATATTCATAAATTTTGCAAAAAACACATAAGATATCTCAAATATTTATATTAAACTCAATAAAATAGTAATCGTAATCTAACGAATCTAATAGTTGGAACTAAAAATTCAACGCAATGTAACCTTTAAACCTTTTTTTGAATTTCTATAACGTGTGTTGGAGTGTCGGAGAGTGTCGGAGTGTCCGAGAGTGTCGAGAAGTGTCGGACACGACACGTCAGGGTTTTTGAAGTATTGGTGCTTCATAGGCTTCAACCATCTCTCCCTTGGTGGACACCATTTAGAGCCCTAAGGAGGTCCAATGTGAATATCATGGTCTTTTTTATCTTTGATATATATGAGAATACAATATGTTCTCGGTAAACTATCATTTTAGTCCTCTATGTCTCTTCAACACAAGCTCAGAAAGAAAATAAGCAAGAGAAATCCCACAGGCTTCAACAAGCCAATCTATTTATCTCAAAACATATGTTTGTATCACCATGTCAGTCTATCCATCTCTAATATACTTTATCACCAAGCCAGTACTCTATCTATCTATCTATCTATCTCATTATATATTGGTATTACCATTTGTGAAAATTATTTGTTTACACGGCAATGCGGTTAGCACCTGAGCATTACAACATTTTATAGTAAAAAATTATTTTTTATTATTTAAAATTTATAAAATCAAATTTAATCGATTTTGAAATATAAGATTTCTAACAAAAAGTTTTAAAATTGATTTAAAATTATAAAAAATATATATGCAATTAAATTTATTAAAATTAAAATAAAATAATTTTAGAAATGACATATTGTTCATCCTTTAAGAAAGAGTAGTCTAAAAAAATAAATCACTTTTGAGAAAGTCTACTAAAATTAAGAGTATAAATGCTTACCAAAAAAAAGAAAGAAGAGTATAAATAGGTAGAGTACCAAAAAAAAAATTATAAATAAGTCAGTCAATTTATGTGAATCTATGGCCTGACTTTCCTAAGATACCAAAGCCTGATCTGACATAATATGTTTAGTAAAATAAGAAAGGTTTAGTAATTAAAAAAAGTTTATTTATAAAAATGTCACATGTCTGCTTTCAAAAAGACTAACCTACAAGTTTATAGATGAGTCTATATCTCGTTATTATATTTTAAATGAAATAAAATAAAATTACTATTTATATAAATTAAATTATAAAATAATATATATTATTTCATTTATCTTTTTTTTAATTTCTAATCACTTAGCATTAGGTTTAATAAATTAATATTTCAAGCTAAATTTATAATTTAACCTATATAAGATTGCACTCAAAATAAGCCTATCATCATCATCATTACCAATTTGGGCAAGGTGTACGACACATTACATGTTGGGTTTACTATTTCAAGCAGAAAGTGGATGCGATTTTGAGAACAGTGGGGTTCATGTTATTTCGTTTTCCACTAAAAGATGGCTTCCTATTTTCCCCCTCGAGACCTACTATTATTTGCTGGTGGGTCATATTGGGTTTTGGAATCTATAAGAAAAACTTGAGTAATAATGGCGTCCCAATTGGAGTTCAGTTCTGTATTCTTAAAGTGAAAGAGTTAATGTTATATTGGAAGATGTTTGAATAATAATTTCTCTTAATCTTCATCGTAACCATTATCAACAAATTAAGATTCATTATACCAAATTATAAAGGAATATTATTATAAATGTGGATGCATGCTTGTCTCTATAGCAGCGGAATAACTTCGATCTTCTTCTTTGGAGTATGCGATCTTCCTTTGTCGAATAGCTTTAATCCTTATTCTTTAGTATGATCTTCTCTTTATAGGGTATGTGATCTTCGTTAGTCAAATAACCCTAGTCCCTATTCTTTAGTGTGTTGTCTCTCTCTTGATGAGAAAGAGAAACTATAGTTGTTATTTGACATATTGGGGACCATAACCCTTTATAGTGTTTTTCTTTATTGTTGGGCCAGTAAGCTCCCATTATACTTAGTTGGTCTAACACTGGTATCCATCCATTTGTCCCACACTTAGGAATCTATTTGGGCATCTTTGTTTGATCACTTTAATTTACCCAATATATATTAAATAGCATAATATAATTATTTATACAATATTAGCCCACAAACACATTAAGAAATATAATTTCCTAACAATCTCCCACTTGAGCTACACATTGACCTGAGATAATTATATCATATATCCTTATTGCGCAACTGTATGCTATTTATCCTTAGATTCCTCCTCAACTACAATCTGGTCCATCTCCTATATTAATATGAGATCATGGCGGCTTTTGTCACTGTCAAGTGTAACTAAACCTTCCATGGTCATTACACCAATATATTCAATGACATAGATCAAGTATAGATGAGTGGCATGGAAATTACATGCAATGCGATCTCCACCATGCCTATTTCCAATTGGTCATACTTTAGTCCTTATGAGATCAGTCCTTAATTTTCTGCATACATAAAGGAGAAACACAAGCACAAAATATACACATTCAGAGGGAAATAACATCAAAATCTTTATTCTGCAAAAAAAAAACATATAAATGTTTTTACATATAATACCAACATAAGGAACTCCTACTAAACCATAATTTCATCAAACAAAACAACACCCATATGAGCAGTATGCTCGTGAAAGACCTTAGGCACTAAGCCTTTAGTAAGCGAATCCGCAAGCATGGAGTTCGTCCCTATGTGTTCTATAGATATCTGACCACTTTGAACTCTATCTTTAACAACCAGAAACTTTATATCTATATCCTTTGATTTTGAAGAGCTTCTGTTAATTTTGGAGTACAACACTGCTGACTTATTGTCACAATAAATATTTAGTGGCTTTTCAATACCACTTACTATATGCAGCCCTGTGACAAAATTTCACAATCGTACCCCATGGTTGGACGCCTCAAAACAAGCTATAAATTCAGCGGCCATAGTAAAGGAAGATACAAGTGTCTGCTTAACACTCTTCCAAGAAATAGCTCCTCCAACTAACATGTAGACATAACCTGACGTGGATCTTTTACTGTCTTGGCATCCAGCAAAATCGGAGTCAGAATACCCAATGATCTCTAATTCATCTAACCTCTGATATGTGAGCACCTAATATTTTGTTCTCTTTAAATACCGCATAACCCTCTTGTCTGCTTTCCAATGATCCACTCCTGGATTGCTCAAGTATCTACCTAATACTCCCACTATAAAAGCTATATCAGGGCGAGTACAAACCTAGGCAAACATAAGGCTTCCTACTACCGAAGCACAAGGTACCTTTGTCATTTCCATCATCTCAAGCTTACCTTTGGGGCATTGATCAAGACTAAACTTATCTTCCTTAGATATGGGTGTGTCTCCTGATGTACAATCCTTCATGTCAAATCTAACCATAATCTTTTCAATATAGGCCTTTTGTGATAACCGTAGGATACCTTGAGAGTGATATCTAAATATCTGTATTCCTAAGACAAAAGATGCATCACCAAGATCCTTCATCTCAAAATTTTTAGTGAGAAATTTCTTGGTTTCATGCAATAAGCCTATATCGCTTCTTGCAAGTAATATATGATCAACATATAGTATTAGGAATATGAATTTACTCCCACTAAACTTGTGGTACACGCAATCTTCTACCAAGTTCACCTCAAAGCCATATAAGATGATAACCTGATGAAATTTGTGATACCATTAACGAGAAGCTTGCTTAAAGCCATAATGACTTCTTTAATTTGCAAACCATAGACTTTGAATCTCCAAATACAAAGTTTTCTGGTTGCACTGTAAAAATGATCTCATCAATGTTACCATTGAGAAATGTTGTTTTTACATACATCTAATGTAGCTCTAAATCCAAATGAGCCACAAGTACCAGTATGGTCCTAAAAGAGTCTTCCGTAGAAATTGGAGAGAATGTCTCTTTATAGTCTATGTCTTCCTTTTGAGTGAAACCTCTAGCAACTAGACGTGCCTTATATATTTTGATGTTGCCCTTAGAATCCCTTTTGATTTTAAATATTCATTTACAACCAATGGGTTTTTCACCTTTAGATAACTCGACAAGATCCAAACGTCATTATCTTGCATAGACTTCAACTCATCTTTCATGGCATTAATCCATTTATGAGCATCAAAGCTTTCTAAGACTTGTTGGAAATTGATTGGATCATCTTCCTTCAAGCCTAAAATATTTTTCGTGCTCTTGAAGAAACACAATATAATCATCTGGAATTGTGTTTCTCCTTTCTCTAATGGTTCTCCTTAATGGCACTTCTTGAGTTTGTTCTTCATGTGGCAAAAGAGGTGGTTCATTGTTGTCTTGACCCAAAGTAATGTCAAGAACCGAAGCCTGTTCCATAACAATGTCATGAACAGGTACCAGATCATTAATTGCTTATATCGGAATTGCATCTTGAATGACGACAATATTAGGAAGAGAAATATAATTTTCTTCGTCATCAAAGGCAACATTCTTACTTTATCTTCCCCCTAAGACTCAACATCCTCAATGAATCTGGCATTTATCGTCTCAAAAAAGATCTTGTAGTGGGATTATAAAACTTAAAGCTCTGAGAGCGTTCAAAGGGTGGACCAGCATCCGAGGTCGTTTCGATAAGCCTTCTCGGAGGTTATTTTCTGTGTTTAGTGAGTCATTCAAAGATTTCAAAGGCGCTTTCTTTAAAGTCATCGCCGAGGTTGGCGCAAGACCGTGGTTTCTGAAGGAGGACGGGGAAGGAAAATTTCCTCTATACTGGTGCTATGATCACCATCTTCGGAAGCCGGCTGATTTCAAGCTTGGATTGTCAGCCGAGGAAAAGGCCAACATCAAGACCTTATTGGATCATGTCGGCTCTCAAGGGCATTTGAGCGCTGCTTCCTTAGTGGCTAGGTCTCATGCCAACCTAACCCAGACTAGTACGAACTTGTATATAGAGCATATATATTTTGGCAATGTTGCTTGCTTTTTTTATTTTTTTTGCTTACATTGGTTCTGTTTTGCTTTTGTGTAGACTGCTAGATGAATCCTGCTGCAGGTAAAGTTCCGGACTACGTTCTATCCCGGCGAGGGAAAGCTGCCGCTCGTCCTCCTGCTGTCCATAAGCGACCTAGGCCTGTTAGCCCCACTGCCGGAGCTGGAATGCCCACGCCTTCTGGGACGGCTGAAATATCAGTGTTGGACTTAACTAATGATGCTGATCAGTGGCTCGACCCCGGCAACCTCCAAACTTCTGCTGGAATCGAAACCATTGGTGCCACACGAGCTGTCGTGACCATGGATCAGGGTTCTTCATCCCCCAATCCCCTTCCTTCTGGACTTAGGAAAGGGGCTTTGTGGGAGACCTGGGTGGCTACCGAACTTCGTGGTGTAACCCGCCCTCCCCCAGTATTTTATGGAACTGGAATTTTGTCAAAGGACCAGGAGGAGGAGCTTCAAAGGGCTGAACTGTACGCCTATAAATTGGCTTCTTTTGTAAAGCCTTACTCATTGTTGCTGGAGAAGTACTCAGAAGTATGTGTTGAGAATGATACCCTGCACGCTGATAAGAATAACCTTCAGGCCGACCGTGATAAGGTGGCTGAAGAGAATAAAAATTTGTCCATTGCGGCGGCGGACTTGAAAACATCCTTGGAACAGGCCCAGGCCGATTTGAAACTTGTGTCGGATTCGTTTGGCCTGGATGCAAACAAGGATGCTATTATAAATTTTTTTTAAAGACAAACTGGCTGCTCTTACCGAATCAGAAGCGAAGAATAAGGCCCTGAATTTGCAAGTCTGCAAGTTGCAAGCCGACGTCCGAGCTCTGCAATCCGATTATGATAATAGCCAAGTTGTGCTTGAAAAGGCTGCCGGGTCTGCTTTTGATAATGCTGTTAATCAAATCAAGTACTTTAATCCCGACGTGACCCTGGATGTTGACCAATTGGACTGTTTTGGTTATGTTCTTGATGGCGTTTTCTTCTCATCCACCACAGAAAATGACGTAGCCGCCGGGGAGGATACGTCTGTGAACCGAGCAATGGGGGTCGCAGGGCAACAATTCGAAGATGAGATGAGAGACATGTTCAGGAATGATGCCCAGTAACTTGAAGACCCGGGATGCCGGTCTATTCTGTAATCATTTTTGTTAATATTTTGCTGACTTTATGCCACATGCTGGCTGTTTTGACCAGTTTGAAATGATTTGACAATATTTGCCAATTTCGTGTGCATGATTTTAGTTTATGTTCGCGAAACGTTTTAAAAATTTTTTAGGGCGTCCCCCTACTTTCACGTTCATCCCCATTCGAGGAAGACGGGTTCAACTGCCCCGTCCCGACTTGCGAGGCTAGAACGCTCTATCCTGCCCTTTGGGCAAGACGGGTTCAAATACCCCAGATTTATTTACGAGGCTAGAACGCTGTATCCTGCCCTTTGGGCAAGACGGGTTCAAATACCCCAGGTTTATTTACGAGGCTAGAACGCTCTATCCTGCCCTTTGGGCAAGATGGGTTAAAATACCCCGGGTTTATTTACGAGGCTAGAACGCTCTATCCTGCCCTTTGGGCAGGACGGGTTCAAATACCCCGGATTCTCTTACGAGGCTAGAACGCTCATCCCTGCCTTTTGGGCAGGACGAGTTCAAATACCCCGGATTCACTTACGGGGCTAGAACTCAGCCCTGCCTTTTGGGCAAGACGGGTTCAAATACGCCCGATTTGCTGACAACATAACCATTAAAAAAGAAAATTAACTTTATTCGAATTTATTCGTAACTTAGATTGCTTGGTACAATAAAAGAAAAGATGGGAGGTATTCAAAGGGGTTTATCCAGTTACTCATATAAAATATTAACAATAATATTGAGACAAAATATGAAACAGGATAAAGAGTGCTTTTATTTATTTGCGACAATATAAAAGGTCCACATATGTCCTAATCTAATCAAAAGATTGTCTCTAGGACATCCATATACTAACAAGCTCCCACTTGGCCTAGAGCCAATCTGACCTAAGTCGTATACCTAAAGCCTCATAATGACTATCATGTTTTCTCTGAGAAATAGCCTTTGTTGAGAATCGGCTAGGTTATTATCTGTGGGAACATAATCCATCTTTACATCCTTCCTATCAATGATTACTCTAATCAGGTGATATCTGCGGAGCACGTGTTTAGATCTTTGATGAGACCTAGGTTCCTTTGACTGCGCAATGGCTCCAGTGCTTTTGCAAAGCAACTGTATGGGCTCGTCTACGCTTGGAACCACCCTTAGTTCAGATATGAACTTCTTGATCCACACGGCCTCCTTAGCCGCTTCTGAAGCAACTATGTATTCAGCTTCTGTCGTTGAATCTGCTTTTGTTTCCTGCTTGGAACTCTTCCAAGATACTGCCCCACCATTTAAGGTGAATACGAACCCTGATTGTGACTTACAGTCATCTTTGTCACTTTGAAAGCTGACATCAGTGAACCCTTTCACTATAAACTCATCAACCCTACCATAGACCAGAAACACATCCTTAGTTCTTCTTAAGTATTTAAGGATGGTCTTGACTGCTGTCCAGTGACCCTCTCCAGGGTCAGACTGGTATCTGCTCGTAATGCTCAAAGCATATGAGACATCTGGTCTCGTACATATCATGGCATACATGATGGATCCAATAGCCGAAGCATATGGAATTCCACTCATGAGATCCTTCTCAGGCTGTGACTTAGGACACATAGCCTTTGAAAGGTGTACCCCATGACTGACGGGAAGAAAACCCTTTTTCGACCCTTCCATGCTAAACCTTTTTAGCATCTTGTAACATACGTGGATTGAGATAAACCCAGCAGCCTGTTGGATCTATCTCTATAGATTTTTATACCAAGTATAAAGGTCGCTTCTCCCAAATCCTTCATGGTGAAGCTTTCTGAAAGCCACTCTTTCGTTATTTGTAATGTGGGGATGTCATTTCTTATAAGTAATATGTCATATATATAAAGCACCAGGAAGACAACATTACTCCCACTAACCTTCCTGTAAACACAAGGTTCATCCTCGTTCTTGATGAAACCATTACTCCTAACAACTTCATCAAAACGAATATTCCAAGTCCTTGATGCCTGCTACTATTGCAAGCATGATCCTAATAGATTTGATCATGGCAACCCGTGAGAAAATCTCATCGTAGTCAACTCCTTGTCTTTGACGATACACTTTCGCCACCAACCTAGCTTTGTAGGTCTGAACGTTGCCATCTGCATTAGTCTTTCTTTTAAAGACCCATTTATCACCGATAGGAACTATTCCTTGCGGTTTAGGAATCAAGGTCCATACCTTGTTTTGATACATCGAATCCATTTTAGATTCCATGGCTTCAAGCCATCTAAAAGAGTCAACATCCTCGACTGCCTCTTCGTAGTTACTTGGTTCATCATCCTCGATGGTTTGCTGATTCTCAATCATAAACCCATACCTCTCAGGTGGATGGATGACCCTCGTAGACCTACAGAGTTGTGTGTTTACTTCTCCTTTGGAGAACGTCGCCTGCGGAGCAGACTCGGGTTCCTCAATCTGTTCCTGTGGTCCTTGAACTTCTTCAAGATCAATCTTACTCCCACTGGCTCCTTGAGAGATCAAATCCTTCTCAAGGAACTCAGCATTCTTGGACATAAACACCTTGTGTTTAAAGTAGTATCCCTTAGAACCTCTGGGATACCCCACAAATTGACATTTAGTACTCTCACAACTAAGCTTGTCTGATGCCAACGCTTTCACATAAGCTGGCGATCCCCATACCCCGAGGTAACTCTGGTTGGGTCTCTTACCATTCCATATCGTATATGGTGTGGTCTGAACAGATTTAGACGGTACCCTATTTAGAAGGTATGCCGCTGTGTCTAAGGCATATCCCCAAAACAATTTTGGATGTTGAGTCTCACTCATCATAGACCTAACCATGTCTAACAAGGTCCTGTTTCTTCTTTCTGAGACACCATATTGGTGTGGTGTGTAAGGTACAGTAAACTACGAGAGAATTCTATTTTCTCTAGATAATCCCGAAACTCATGGCTCTGATATTCACTATCACGATCTGATCGCAGTGACTTAACCATCTTGCCACGTTGTTTCTCTACTTCATCCGTAAAGGTAATGAAATAGGAGTATCCTCCTCTAGCCTTAATAGACATTGGGCCACATACATCAGAGTGAATGAGTTCTAATAACTCACTAGCCCTATGAATCTCAAGCCCTTCGGGCTTTTGACGAATCATTTTCCCAACTAGACAAGATTCACATTGTCCATAGGATTCCAAATCCTTGGGATCTAGGCATCCATCTGTATGCATCCTAGACAATCTTGTTTCATTTTATGTGCCCTAGTCTACAGTGCCAAAGATAGGATTGATTATCTATCCTAGGTCGTTTCACATCTACATTGAGCACTTCAGTTCCCATTTCCAAAACATACAAGCCATTTATTAAAGAAGCAGTAACAAAAACAATATCATTCAAAATGATAAAAAATGTACCATCCCTAATAGTGAAAGCAAAACCATCTTGTTCTAAACAAGAAATAGAAATAATGTTTCTAGAAATGCCGGGAACATAAAGACAATTATTCAAATGCAATAAGAGGCTCGTAGGCTAATGAGGTCGGTATCTCCAACAGCATGAGCAACAAATTTTGCTCCATCACCAACGCGGAGGTCCACCTCGTTCTTCTCCAATCTTCTAGGGCTCCTAAGCACCTGCAACACATTGCAGATTATGAGAACCACAACCGGTATCCAATACCCATGATGTCAGATTAGCACAAGAATAATTTATCTCAATCATGTGAATACCTGAGGTAGAAGCATCACCATGCTCCTTCAAACTCTTCAGGTAGTCTGGACAATTCCACTTCCAATGGCCCTTTTGAAAGTTCGAAATGGCCTTGAAGGCCGATGCATGCAAGAGGGAAAAACAAAATTTTTCTTTGCGGAATATACATGCACATCAAGATCATGCTTTAGGAAAGAATGATGTTACCTTGTTCGTGAAATCACCAGATGATCAAGGCCGATCTGAAGGGTTTAGACCCTCTAACGTTGATCCACACCACCCACTCGTCTAGGTGCAAGAACTCCTTCTTGTGAAGCCACCAGATGATCACCACAAAGAGGCTTGCTAGGCGCTCTATGTGTGAAGATGGAGGCTAGGTGAAAGTGTTTGAAAAAGTGAAGCTCTCAATGTGAAAGCTTCACAAGTGGCGCAGGATAGAGGAGAGAATAGGCTAGGTTTTCAGAAAAAACCCTTGGAGGAACAACTGATCACATAGGCGCATAAGAGGAGAGTATTTAAAATAAAATACCAATCAGATTTTTCTCCTAAAAATCTGATCATTAGGCGCCAGATTGGAGAGAGAGAAGTAGAGCTGTGTTTTATTTCAAAAATTGCTAACAGTCTCCTAGAATATTCTCTTGAGAATTGGTTCAAAACCTATTCAAAATTCTGATCAAAAATCTTCATAAGATCAGCTATATGGTGCGCCCCATATAGCCCAAAAAGGTGACCAGATACATCTGAGTAGTTGCATTCAAATTTGAATCAATTCACTCAGATTTTCTCCCAACTGACTGAATCTTCTGGAGCTGATTTTGATGAGCAAATCTTGCTCACCAACAACCCAAATCAGCGCCATATATGGCCTTGGATCTTGTCCAAAAGATTCTCTCATGATACTAGTGATTTGTTCCAACAAGATCTCATCTTATCCTTTTGTTATGAAACAACCTTTCATAGGCAATTCAAATTCAAATTCAAATATTTGAATTCAAACATTCAAATATTCAAATTCAAATGTTCAAACATTCAAATTCAAAATTCAAATTCAAAATTCAAATTTTCAAATTTCAAAATTCAAATTTCAAAATTCGAATTCAAAATCCAAATTTCAAAATTCAAATTTCAAATTTCAAATTTCAAATTCGAATTTCGAAATTCAAATTCAAAATTCAAAATTTCAAAATTCAAATTTCGAATTCCAAAATTAAAAATTTAAATGTTTGATAATTAATTTAACTAATTAAATTAATTAGTAATGTCTTGGACTATCCAAGCCCATTACAATGAACCATGCGCCCTCCACCCCTTTAGGTGGAGTTCCAAACAACTTCTTGGGCTAATAACTATTATTAGGCCCAATACCTTTAATGCTAGAGCATCTAGACAATTAGGTGTTTGTGTGTGACCCATTAGGTCCAACTTAGCCACTGACATAAATGGGCTTTGCCCAATAAGCCCACAACCCATCTAATGACAACACAGAGACCTAGCAATGCTTTGTTGCCCCAGAACTAGTTAGATTAATGATTTGATCATCCTATTAAACATATTTGGTTGCCGTATATATTTCCTTTCGTCTCGGTTACCTTCCCATAAAACCTAGGGTAAGGAAGCGTATCAACCCCTGCGGTTAAGGGTAAGCTTTATTCGAAATAGGGAATCTTCAATTTACAGACTCTAAAGGCAGATCATCTCATGATCTCTTTTACTATGCATAGATTCCCGAGTCCCTGTAAATGTCATCCCGATTTCTCCGGTTTACAGATAACCTAATCTCTCACAGAGATTTGACGAATTCCTTCATCTTATCACCCTAGCCCTGTGTTCTTTCAGGACAAGCCCAACAGTGTACCTATGAGTCTCCATGTTTCAGGCAGACGAGGTGCACAATCAAAGCATGCCTTCTAGAACACAGTCTAGGTAATAACTTCTGGTCTTAGGAAAGACATACCCAAATATAAAGAGACTACTCTAATGATACTCTCTGTGAGAGTTCCTCATAGAGTCTCTTTGTGGGTCCGTTCAGTGCGAGCTATACCCTTATAGGTCTACCCACGACTTTAGCTAAGACATCTCCATATCTGTAGCACATGAGGTCTATACCTTGTATCCATATACAAATAGATAAGTCGTGCTAGTCTTACCCGAGATTACTGACCCCATTCTCAGTATCTCTAGACTAGGAACATAAAATTAGGAATAAACATCCGGTATTCTTGAATCCTCATGATTGTGATCTCATCATAGATACTCAAGAGATACCTATTTTATTCCACGGGGTTTATCAAGTTATTCATAATATATTAATATTAATATCGCGACATAATTATGAAACAAGATAAAGAGTGCTTTTATTTATTTGCGACAATATTAAAAAGGTCTACATCTCTGTCCTTATTTAATCATAAGATTGTCTCTAGGACACCCAAATACTAACACCTTTTTGCCACAATGGAAGCACACAACATCGCTTTGGTCCTTGGGTGCACTCTTACCCTTCTTTTTGCCTTTCTTCCTTTTGGACTTTCCTTTGGGCTTAAGGGAGTTGCCTTTCGCAGGCTCCTTGCCCTTACCCTTGCCCCTTTTAGGCCTACCAATCAGAAGAGCTTGTGTATCATCCTTCTTGATAGACATTTCATCAGTTGTTAACATACTTAACAACTCTGGCAAGCTCACATGCATCCCATGCATGTTATAATTCATTATGAATTCTCTGAAAGAAGGAGGAAGTGATGATAGAACTAAGTCATTAATTAATTCAACATCCATTATGAACGCTAGACCCTCTAGCTTCTCAATGAGCGCTATCATCTTCAGTACATGGTGGTTTAAACACATGCCTTCAGTCATCTTGCATAGGAACAATTCCCTAAAGGTCTCATACCTCTCATGTCTGCCTTTAATATCATACAACTCCCTGAGATGCAGGATAATAGAGGGGGCATCCATATGCTCGTGCTGTTTACGCAGTTCAGGCGACATGGATGCCAGCATGATGCAACAAGCCAACACATTATCATCCATGTGTTGCTTGTGGGCCTCGAAATCAAATTCCGCGAACCCATCTTCCCCTTCATTAGGCGCAATAGGTAAAGCAGTGTCAAGGACATAAGCAACATTTTCGGCCCGTAGAACATTTCTGACGTTCCGATACCAGTCCATAAAATTAGGACCAGTCAATTTGTTCGTATCGAGTATTGAGCACAGTGACAGTGGATTAGTCATACTAAAAACTGAAAATGTAAAGATAGATTAATTAATATATATTGTCGTGTTACAAATTATTAAAGACTTTAAATAATTTTCCCCTCCCACTATTTTATCTAAGTCAATGACCCTTACCATTTGACTTAGGGTTAATCTACTTTTAGACTTAACCTTAGTGGGATTAAGAGTGCAATTATTTATTTTAACCCCCGTCTGAGACTGCAAGATTAATTTAAATAATGGGTTGATCCTTATCAACAGTATCTCATACCCTCTCTTAACATTAGGTTGACAAATTCTTGTCACTTAGTGGTGCATCTCATGCAACCAACCTAGCATTATTACCCTAAGCACATAAGCCCGACTGAGCCTGCAACTTATGCCTCAGTTAAGCATTAACCAGCACCCTAAGTGTCTAACACTTCTAATACTACTCTTACTCAACGAAACAGTGGGTCCCAACTGAGTTGTGGAGCACCACTATTTAGAAGAGGTTTGAGTAATATTGGTGGTGGGAGGTAATCATGCTTAATAATTTTATTCCTTTTAAGGGTTCCTTTTATTTAGGGTTTATTAAGTCTCATCAAACGCATAGGTATAATTATCATGCTAGTCGTATCCTATGTCAAACATCTATCGAATTACACTAGTCGTAATTGGACGTGCATAATAATACATTCAAACGCGATTTGTCCAATTTCATGCATACTAGTCGTTTTTAAAACATAAAAGCATACATGCATACAAAACAATTTTATTTGAGACGGTCATGGTGCTCGTAATTCGTCCTTCTTGCTTCTCAAGCCACGGCTCCTTGTCGTCTAAGCGCCACTAGCCTAATTCTCTAATTACAAAATAATTAAAGAAACTCCAAAACATCTTTGGAGGGACAAATGAATATTCAAAATTTAAAATTCAAATTTACATTTTAATTCAAATCGAGCAAAATTACACCTTTAATTTAAAATATAAAAATTGAAATTCAAACTCAGGCACCATGACTATTCCCTTCCAATTTGCACCTGAAAATTCAAATAACTTGCAAGCACATAATATCAAATATTATATAATATGTCCTTCACACGTCTCAACATTTTAACAATTAAAATATAATTACAATAATCATGATTCAAATTTTCTTAATTTTCTCTTAATGGCCGAATTATATAACAACTTTTATAATTCAAATTTTGTTAACTCTTTCGTAAAGAACACAAAATTAAACCATGCATGCAGCCATAAACCCTTTAATGGCTGAATCATATATGCATGTATATGATAAATTTTGTCACAAAAATTCATGCTATGCTCATGAAACATTTCATGGAGAAAAATAAGAAAACAATCAAGGTACTCTAAGTACCCTTCATGGCCGAATCATCCCTTTCAAAAATGTGTTTCCTTTTAAAACTTTCACAAAGAAAAAGAAACAAAACCATGACTACATATAGATATATGAACATATCAATCACATTAACATGTTCATATGATGAACCCTTAGTTCATCATGGTTTTTAGCAGGAATTAGGATCAAATTGTGTGATTAAAAGATGAAAAACAAGGTTAATGTCCTAAGATGTCCTCAATTACAAGTTCAAGAGCTTTATTGGAAATTTGTATGATTTTTGTAGGAAAAAGCAAGCTTGAAAGGCAACTGGAGAAGGAAGAAGATTCTGGAGCTCAAGAGGAGAAAAATTGCCTAAGTGTTGAGCGCTAAAACGTCCACACTGAGCGTTTTAGCGCCCTGCTACAGGAAGAGGCCAAAACTTGCTGGTGATGAGCGCTAAAACGCCCACACAGAGCGTTTTAGCGCGCTTCTGCATTTCGAGGATGAAAAGTTGCTGGTCTTGGGCGCTAAAACTTCCTTCAACGAACGTTTTAGCGCCCTGATGTTGGAAAAAGCCTCTGGTCTCCAACGCTAAAACGTCCAAATCAAGAGTTTTAGCGTTGGAGTCAGTTAAAGTCAGTTGAGCATCCACCAAGTTTGGACGCTAAAACGGTCATTCCTTAACGTTTTAGCGGTTTTGTCAGTTGAAAGCAGTTGGGCATCCGTCAAAGTTGGACGCTAAAACGCCCATAAGTGAACGTTTTAGCGCCCAAGTCAGTTTTCAGTTGTAATTTGTAAACTATAAAAGGACAAGGGGCCTTCATACTCTGACATCAAATCCAATCCTATCATATCTCATTCTGACTTTTCCCATTACACTAGGAGAAGGGAGATCAGATCAGGTCTTTCATAGATCTGATCTGACTCCTCATTTTCTCTGACTTCCCAAATTCTTAGGACTTAGTATTGTAATAGTTAGTATACTTTCATGTAATTGTACTTGAAGATTGAAGACTCAACTATCATGACAATGGAGTTTGATCTTTCTTCTTCTTCTCTTGTTATTATTTGTATTATGTCTGAGTGGAGTCCTTTGTAGTCTGATTCAATGGAACTCAAGTTTGAATTTATGAATGGTTAATTAGATGTTTTGTTTATCTATTATGTGATTGTATGAAGTTGTCTTGATTAATTCTTCATGTTGAGGAATAGTGTAGAACATACATGTTTACATTGTTTCTCTATTTTTGACAACTTCATCATCAGTGTTCTAGTAGTCAAGGGATTGATGCTAGGATTCTGATGTGATCTTAAGACCTTAGTAATTATTGCATGTATTAAGAAAGGAATCACCAAGGGATTGGGGTTTCTGATTAATGTGTCTATCAAGGTAGTAAGGGATTACATCTTGAGATGATAAGAAAAAGGTTGATCAACATCACATAGTAGATAATTCATAATGGAAATTGGTTCATCTATAAATTCATGTTTGAGGGAAAATGACATCTGACTACTTGTTTACATTATAATTTACATTTTCTTTATTTATCAAGTTTTAATTCAATTCAGTGTAGTTTCTGGTGACAAGAAATCTATGCAATCTATGAACTCTTGTTCGATTCAACTCAAGTACATATGGTTAGTCAGTGCTTGACACAAATCCTCGTGGGAACGATCTTTACTCATCATTTTATTACTAGTGCACTTGCTAGATCCGCAACAAGTTTTTGGCGCCGTTGCCGGGGATTTGTTCTTCAACATTGACAGACACCATTGATATTTGAGATTGAATCTTTTATTTTTCAGCAATTTAAATTTATGTGTGAATTTTTTTTCTTTCTGGTCCAGAGCGCTAAAACGTTCAGACGTGACCGTTTTAGCGCGATGCGACGCACATCAATGTGCACATGTCTCTGGAGACCAGCGCTAAAATGCTTGATTTCGACGTTTTAGCGCTGGTCCACTCATATGATTTACATGTTTCTGGGTAGTTTTCTTTTAGTTTTACTTTGCTGTTTGTTTATTTTTGTAATTCAATTTAGTACATTGGGATATTCACTATTTTGATTGATGCACATTGCGATAGTACTGATGCTATTGATTTATATATGAATGTGTTTCAGTGATCAATTGCTGTTTTCAATTTAAATTAGTTGCTGGGGACAACAACGTTTAAATCTGGGAATTGGGTGTGAATGAATGGCATGCAAACATCATGGAGATGTCACACAAATTGATGAGCCAAAACAGGGAAATATCTCAATCTTTTTCTTTTTGTTTTTAAGTTTTCTGTGTGATTTAGATTTTAGCTGTAATATTGAATTTGGATTTCAGTTGTGATATGGAATTCCATGAGGATTTGACTGATCAAAGCTTTATATGATTGATAAAAAATTTCTGATGCAATTTGAAATCCTTGCATGTGTGCTAAATGATATGTTTGCATGACTCATGCTATGTGAGGAGTAGAGAGATCAGTTTGATGTATATAGAGGAATTCAAGCATGCACTCTGAACTGTGAGACATAGAGCCTATACAGAAAATTTTTTGTTCAGAGAGCACTTCACTGTATGAGTAACTATAGAACTTGCCCTGTTTCTAACTTGAAATAGTTCATGGTTTGTAAAGTAGAGTTTATTGAGGCATTTTTCTTTTGAACCAAATTTTCCTATTGCATGGAAGCCTTAAGCCTAAACTTGTTGTGATAAAAATAAGAGCCCTGCACTTATTCCAGATCCTAAGTTTACAGATTATGTGTTCAGATAAGGGGTAAAGGATGAAAGCTCTGTTGGAGAAAGGTGTTTCTGCAATGAATAAAAATATTAAGTGTAAAGTGTTGGAAATTTGGAGAAAAAGAAGAATGAAAAGGAAAAAGGAAGTAAAGGCACAAAGTGCTTGGTTTGGAAAAGGAAAAGAAAAAGGAAATGAGGAAAAAAGGAAATCAGAACAACACAAAGTGTTGAAAGTTGGAAGAAAAGGAGGAAGGAAGTTCAAGAAAAAGAAAAGTTGTACAAAAGGTGGTGAAAAGAGTAAATGAAAAGGAAGAAGAGAGTGAGAAGGATTAAGGAGTACATAGATAAATTCAATAGTGATCCTCCTCTTATCTGAATCTGATTCATCTATCTAACCTTCTGCAACATCAAATCATACCTTTAGCCAACTACGTGCCAAGCCATTTTCCTTCTCCTATACAGAATCCTATCCCTAGTCAAGTCATACCACCAAAGCCTCTTTTGTTCTGCTTATGAATCACTGTCACTATGGAAAGTGAGAAGATGGGCAAGCTTATAGTAGTTTGAGTGCAGTGGAGATTGAGTGATGAGTACACCCTTAGACACTAGAGTGCAAGAGAGTTTATTCTCACAATTTTTGAGAAGTTCCGAGTGAGGGGGTGTTTTATGTTGAAGGTCTCTGCATTTCATCTTACTGATCTGTTGAAAGTCATGTGATGAGGTTAAGCAAGTCATAGTAAAAGATAGATTGCTGGGTTGTTAGATTGTATCTTGGAAAGTTAATCTGTCATATTTCAATCCAACCTCAAAAATTTCATGTGTAAAGAATCTCAAGTCTTTCTTTGTCTTTAAAGTTATTGTTGAGGACAGCAATATTCAAATTTGGGAATTGTGATGAACCCTTAGTTCATCATGGTTTTTAGCAGGAATTAGGATCAAATTGTGTGATTAAATGATGAAAAACAAGGTTAATGTCCTAAGATGTCCTCAATTACAAGTTCAAGAGCTTTATTGGAAATTTGTATGATTTTTGTAGGAAAAAGCAAGCTTGAAAGGCAACTGGAGAAGGAAGAAGATTCTGGAGCTCAAGAGGAGAAAAATTGCCTAAGTGTTGAGCGCTAAAACGTCCACACTGAGCGTTTTAGCGCCCTGCTACAGGAAGAGGCCAAAACTTGCTGGTGATGAGCGCTAAAACGCCCACACAGAGCGTTTTAGCGCGCTTCTGCATTTCGAGGATGAAAAGTTGCTGGTCTTGGGCGCTAAAACTTCCTTCAACGAACGTTTTAGCGCCCTGATGTTGGAAAAAGCCTCTGGTCTCCAACGCTAAAACGTCCAAATCAAGAGTTTTAGCGTTGGAGTCAGTTAAAGTCAGTTGAGCATCCACCAAGTTTGGACGCTAAAACGGTCATTCCTTAACGTTTTAGCGGTTTTGTCAGTTGAAAGCAGTTGGGCATCCGTCAAAGTTGGACGCTAAAACGCCCATAAGTGAACGTTTTAGCGCCCAAGTCAGTTTTCAGTTGTAATTTGTAAACTATAAAAGGACAAGGGGCCTTCATACTCTGACATCAAATCCAATCCTATCATATCTCATTCTGACTTTTCCCATTACACTAGGAGAAGGGAGATCAGATCAGGTCTTTCATAGATCTGATCTGACTCCTCATTTTCTGTGACTTCCCAAATTCTTAGGACTTAGTATTGTAATAGTTAGTATACTTTCATGTAATTGTACTTGAAGATTGAAGACTCAACTATCATGACAATGGAGTTTGATCTTTCTTCTTCTTCTCTTGTTATTATTTGTATTATGTCTGAGTGGAGTCCTTTGTAGTCTGATTCAATGGAACTCAAGTTTGAATTTATGAATGGTTAATTAGATGTTTTGTTTATCTATTATGTGATTGTATGAAGTTGTCTTGATTAATTCTTCATGTTGAGGAATAGTGTAGAACATACATGTTTACATTGTTTCTCTATTTTTGACAACTTCATCATCAGTGTTCTAGTAGTCAAGGGATTGATGCTAGGATTCTGATGTGATCTTAAGACCTTAGTAATTATTGCATGTATTAAGAAAGGAATCACCAAGGGATTGGGGTTTCTGATTAATGTGTCTATCAAGGTAGTAAGGGATTACATCTTGAGATGATAAGAAAAAGGTTGATCAACATCACATAGTAGATAATTCATAATGGAAATTGGTTCATCTATAAATTCATGTTTGAGGGAAAATGACATCTGACTACTTGTTTACATTATAATTTACATTTTCTTTATTTATCAAGTTTTAATTCAATTCAATGTAGTTTCTGGTTACAAGAAATCTATGCAATCTATGAACTTTTGTTTGATTCAACTCAAGTACATATGGTTAGTCAGTGCTTGACACAAATCCTTGTGTGAACGATCTTTACTCATCATTTTATTACTTGTACGACTCGTGCACTTGCTAGATCCGCAACATCATAAAAACAAAAACTTTAACAATTTAAAGCATTGTAATTCAAAATCCATATGCAAAAATTCAAGCTTTAACCCTTTAAAGATTTTTTACCGTGAAAAACAATTTTCACAAACAAGGTACCATCACCCGCCGATGGTAAAGCAACCGGGCTCTGATATCAATTGAAAGTAAATGGCCTTGAAGGCCGAAGCATGTGAGAGGGAAAAACAAAAAAATTTCTCAAGCGAAATCACACATGCATTCAAGACTCATGCTTTAAGACAACATGATGTTACCTTTGTTTGTGATTCAAACACCAAGGAGATCAGTGTCAGGTTTGAAGGGTTCAAACCCTCTAACGTTGATCCACACCACCCACGTCAAGATGCAAGAACTCTTTCTAGAAGAACCACCAATTGATCACCACAAAGAGGCTTGTTATGCGGTCAATAGGTGAAGGAGGAGGTAAGGTGAATGTGTTTAGAAGAGTGATATTTTCAGCAAGAAAACATAACAAAAATGGCGCATAGAATGGAGTAGAATTGGCTAGGTGTTTTGTGAAAAACCGTAAGGAGAACCTACCCAAGTTGGCGCACAAGAGTGTGATGAGAAAGTCATGATGCAATCAGATTTTTCACTTAAAAAAATTGATTGAGGTGGCGCACAAAGAGGGAGAAAAAGGTGGAGTTGTTGCAATTCAAAATTCCCAACAACCTACCTTTGAATCCTCATGAGACTAGGTCTTAACCTAGTCAAAATTATGATCTAATGGCTATCATATGGCCAGCCATATGTGCGCCCCCTTCAGCCCCAGAAACGGTCCAGATACGTTGAGCAGTTGCATTCAAATTTGAACCAACTCACTCATTGATTCTCTACACCAGCCAAATCTGATTGGAGCTTATTTGGTTGACTAGATGACACTCATATTAAATTAATTAGTAATGTCTTGGACCATCCAAGCCCATTACATGATCCATGCGCCCTTTTCCTTTTAGCTGGGCTTCCAAACTTCTTCTTAGGCTAACAATCATTATTAGGCCCAATACCTTTAATGCTAGATCATCATGACAATAAGGTGTTAATGTGTGACCCTTTAGGTCCAACATAGCCACTGACATAAATGGGCTCGGGCCCAACAAGCCCACAACCCATTTAATGACAACACAGAGCACTAGCAATGCTTTATTGCCCCAGAACTAGTTAGATTAATGACTTGATCATCCTATTATATATATTTGGTTGCCGTATGTATTTCCTTTCGTCTCGGTTACCTTCCCATTAAACCTAGGGTAAGGAAACGTATCAACCCTTGCGATTTAGGGTAAGCTTTATTCGAAATAGGGAATCTTCAATTACTGACTCTAACGGCAGATCATCTCATGACCTCTTTTACTATGCATAGATTCCCGAGTCCTTGTAAATGTCATCCTGATTTCTCCGGTTTACAGATAACCTAATCTCTCACAGAGATTTGACGAATTCCTTCAGCTTATCACCCTAGCCTTGTGCTCTTTCAGGACAAGCCCAACAGTGTACCTATGAGTCTCTATGTTTCAGGCAGACGAGGTATACAGTCAAAGCGTGCTTTCTAGAACACAGTCTAGGTAATAACTTCTGGTCTAAGGAAAGACATACCCAAATATAAAGAGACTACTCTAATGATATCCTCTGTGAGATTTCCTCATAGAGTCTCTTTGTGGGTCTGTTCAGTGCGAGCTATACCCTTATAGGTCCACCCACGACTTTAGCAAAGACATCTCCATATCTGTAGCAGATGAGGTCTTTACCTTGTATCCAAATACAAGTAGATAAGTCGTGCTAGTCTTACCCGAGATCACTGATCCCCATTCTCACTGTCTCTAGACTAGGAACATAAAATTAGGAATAAACGTGCGGTATCCTTGAATCCTCATGATCGTGATCTCATCACAGATACTCAAGAGATACCTGTTCTATTCCAAGGGGTTTATCTAGTTACTCATATAAAATATTAACAATAATATTGAGACAAAATATGAAACAGGATAAAGAGTGCTTTTATTTATTTGCGACAATATAAAAGGTCCACATATGTCCTATTCTAATCAAAAGATTGTCTCTAGGACATCCATATACTAACATATTTGTCAAATCTCCCCCTCACCTGGAATCTGTCATCTTGTCTTTTTCCTCGAAGTCATTTGCTCTTCGACCTCCGAGCTTTTCTCCCTGACCAGGTTGATGTCTTTGGTCGACATTTTCTAGTTCCATCTGTTCGAGTTCCAAGTACTTCTTAGAGCGCGTGATGTTCCATGCAGCCCAGCTATTACTAAATGTAAGTGAACGTTCTCGGATAACCCGGGTACCTGCAAGGCGGCCAATTTGAACCGGTCCAGGTATTTTTGTAATGTTTCACCGGGTTGTTGCTTAATCTTCCCCAACGCAAATTCTGACTTCGGCTGCTTCTTACTAATGGCAAAGTTGAGCAAAAACCGGCCACCAAATTCTTCAAAGGATCTAATAGACCCAGCTGGTAATGACGAAAACCACGCCTGGGCCGCACTAGTTAGTGTGGTTGCAAAAAGCCTCATGATCAAGGGTTCTTCTATCCCTTTGATATACATCGCCGTGTCAAAGGCATCTAAGTGTACTTGAGGATCCTGCGTTCCGCCATACTTGATCAGCTCGGATAAATTTAGATTTTCTGGATATGGAGCTTCTACGATCTCATCCGCAAAAGGACTGTCGTTATACTGCCCCCTATTATACTTCCTCTGATATACCCCGGTTACGTCATCCGGATTTCGGACAATAGGTCCTTAACGGTGGGGGTGGGGGATCACGACCAACCGCACCTCATCCTGTACATCCCGCCTTTCTTCGTGCCGAGGTTGCTGGTGATGACCCGGATTACCTCGGCCTTCAGGATGTCGTGGTTGTTGATTGGTACCCGGGTTGGCCGCAGTCTATAGAGGTCGGCCAGCGTTAGTCCTTCTTGGACGACGAATTTGTTCCTGGTTGTCCTGATGTGGGTTTGCGATCCGTAGGTCTGTCATGACCTGCGTGATGGCTCGCGCGGGATCTGGGTTGGTAACCCGCCATAGCCGAGCTTCCAGTTCCCGGATCTGTCTTGCATCCACTCGTCGCTGCAGCTCATTTCGTTGTTCTAACTCCTTCATCCTTCGAAGAACAGCTGCAATGGCTAAATCCGTCACCCGTGGATCTGGGGCTACCGCGTTTGGATCTTCAATAGGTTGTAACCCTTGTACGTACGGTGCATCTGGATTAATCGCCAGAGTTGATGCCGAATCTGAGTGCACATCACTAACGTGCACAGCATCTGGATCTGGGATCTGTGGCATCTGCTGACCCTGTTCTTCTGGATCTTCCCTAATAGGAGGAGGAACTTGCAGGTTCCCAGGATTTGACGTTGAAGGTTGACGGAGACCACTCCTCGTAACCCTCACCATTTCCTTAATTGGCTTTCTAGAACGTTTGATTATGGGAAAGAAGTTCCCCACAGACGGCGCCAATGTTCTGCCTGAGGCAGATGTGTCCAATTGAGATTGGATGATTGATCTAGGATTTAAGTGCTTCTCTCTAGATACCTATGAACTAGGTACCTTGGGGACAGCGAATCACAACACACTATATGACGGCCTTAGCCTGAGGGGTGTGTGTGTGCACTGTCGTGATTGAATAAAATAGGGTCAGAAAGCTCTCCCATACCTGTGGTCTTTAGCTCCTATTTATAGTGCTTACCTATGGGCTTGCGCTATTTGGGCTTTCCGCGACTATGGGCCTTTCTCTGGTCCATAACAATGTGTAATCTATCTTAAACATGTAGGCATGCCCGATATAATAAAGATATCGATATCCTTTCCATTTATAACTTGGGTATTACACATTGCCGACAAGATCTTGTGGAAGAAGATCGTTCACTGTTGATGAATTGTTGTGTTATCATAAGTTATGAAATCTAAAATTTCAAATAAACAGAATTGAGATACAAAATATTAAGGATTCAAATTCTTTGTTCCTGTTTTTCTAATATTGTCCCCTTAATATAGTATTGTTTTCTAAGAAAAAAAACGAAAGCATACTTATGCTTAATGTCGAAGCAGTAATACATTACCTAAACAGAAGAAAAAAATGAACACGAGAATTATGAGAAAATAGTCTTTCTCTTTTCTAAATTTTATTAACCAAAAACAATCAATTAACAATAGGGTTCTCCAAGCTTTAAATAGGCAAAAAAAGAAACTAAAAATAAAATCAAAAGGAATCATGCACAATCAAAAGAGATAACACACAAACAACACACACTCAGACATAATCTAAGAAACAACAAAAAAGACAAATAACTAATAATTATTGAAAAGCTTAAAACTATGAAAAAGCCCAAAACTATTGATGCAAATGGCAAAGCGATAGGTGTAACACTCCGTAGTACTCCGGTTGTTAACATACATGATATTTAGCGTACATAGAGAAAGACTTTGTTTTGAAAGAATAATAAAGCGTCTTATAAAAATACGAGTAAACTTTTTTCCAAAACATTTTCTAAAAAAATTTCTAAAAACGTTCAGATGAAATACTGCGAAAGCGTAAATCTCAACATACAACTACTAATTAATCCCATTAGCCAGTATTAGTGGCCGTTGACTAACCAGATATGACAACAAGTGTCATTCCTGCCAGAGTCTCACGGACAGCATAACAGCTGTATTTCGGATAATGGGGAAACTTGGGTCCCGCACATACCATAACCTGATAGGTACAATAATTTAAACAGACAGCTCGCAAGTCCCACACGGACTGCGATCCCCTCTCGGGTCAATACAAATAATAAGGCTCCAAGCCCAAAATAATTGAATGCATACGTCAAGTCTATATTAATTCTAAAATATAAAAGCATCAGTAAATAATCCATGGCTTTAAGGTTACAATCATGAGCCTAAATAAATACATAACGTAATCTCAACATAGGATAATTAGGCATGCTAATAATCATACATGCCATCACAAAGTCTAAACAGAATATAAAATAATCAGTTGCGTCATCCACTACTCCAATACGGGAGCCTTTCCCCTAGAAGTATCACCACTACTCTGGGTACCTGAAATGATATCCCCAAACGGGGTGAGATAACAATATCTCAGTAAGCTCAAAGTTCATAGAGGATCCTCTAATCCCCTGAGCTCACTTCCTGCATGACAAGTCAGATATAAAGCATATAATACAGGCATACAACATAAACATAGCATCATCATATCATCCTTGTGTAACCCCAGGATCAAAGCCATAGACGATTACACATGTGTGACTCCAGGGTCAAGCCATAGACAGTCAACACAACCTCTGTATGAAATAGCTCCCAGAGTCAAGTCATAGGCAGCCTACATACCATAATCACTGACGATGATCCTCATAACATATATCATCAGTGCATAATCATAACATCAAGAATCATATAACATCTATATGAATGTGAATGAATGCACATATACATCATACCATATACTTTCATACAATACAACCATAATGCCCACCATCATTGTGGGGCCACAAGAGAGAGGAGCAACCAGAACTAGGAGCTTACCTCACTGAGCTTATCACAAGCCCAACTCCAACAGTAAAATATGTATGCTTCAATAAACCCTCAAGTGCCAAGTCCTTTAGGCAAACCTAGAGTGGAAATCATTTACATCATTAATACTCAATCACTTAATGATTCCACATTTCATTCTTACATGCCCATAATATATGCCCATTACAAGTCTAGACCATTTATTACTTAATTACATGTTTTTAGTGCATAAGGAATTGTTCACTAAGTACACAATAACTCATTAGACACTTAGTCCATTAATAAACTCTTTTAAATTAAGGCATTTTCCACTTAACTTACAACTAATCAAGACATTTATCATCAATATAAGTCATTCATAACCGTGAATATTAATTATTACAAGTTACTAATGGTTCCCTTAAGCCCACTTAGCCTAAATCTCACTTTTACTGTTTTCCTATAACTGTACATGTTTCTATTTTCCAGTCACTGTGCGCAACTCACTTGTTATAAAATTCTCATCTTTTAGTATGTTAATCTAGACTCTATTAAATTTCCAGAAAGGTATCACATGCCTCATTTGGAGATTTCTAGCTCCGGTTATCACCATTTGAAGTCGGACAAGCAAAGCTGCCTGCCAACTTCGAATAGAGCCCTAAACATCCCTTACCATTTCTGCGATTATGAAAAATATGCTAAACCAATTTCTCTACAATTTTTATGCAGATAACTAGACACCTTCAGATTTAATTAGATATATTATGAGCCTAATTTGAGTAAAATTTGAGGGAGAAATAATTCGTGGAAGTTGCAGCCATGTACAGCCCCTACACATGGCCTCCTAGGGCAGTCTCCACTCAATCGAATCTACAGAATGCTACACATCTTAAACTAGTACCAAATTTTGACATCACATAGCTAACGTTTCAATCTTTAAAATGATATAAGATACATCCCCATAGGACTTCTGTGCAGGGAGATATGTCCTCCCCAAGTTAGCCTAAAAACTGGTCATTTAACCCTAAGTGGGTTTAATTATCAAACCTTAATTACCTATGGTTAGCAACTCTAAGTCACTTTAATTCTTGGATTTTTTCTATTATAAGGTCACATTATGAAATCCTACTTAGTCATATTAAGTCATGGTACCTCAAGTTAACTAATTACTTGATTAGTGCTCCTAAATCCTAATTAAGTCCAATTTTAGGGTTTAATATTTAATTAGTGTATTATTCATAGTCCACCTCTATTAACCACTAGATTAATGTCCTAATTAGGTCTTAATATCAATTTTAACATAGTGACCCTAAATTAATCACATATGGCCGAATAGCTTAGGTGTTTAAATTAGTATTTTTAAGCTTATTTCTTAGTCCTTTCTTTAGTTAATTAGTACCTACACTTAATTAATCCACTAATCCATTATTTCCATATTTTTAACACAACTAAACCACAATATATCAAAGGGGGCAGATTTGATTAATTATATTTGTTAGGGTTTTTATCCATCCTTAATCAAGATTAGTAGGTTTCACTTAAAGATAACTCCCTTAATTAATCTTTCTTAGTTCCTCTTAGGATTTTTCCATACTTAATCACCTCATAAAAAATTTTAGTCATCAAACCCTAGATCCCATGACATGGCTGAATCATAGGTGTCTCCTTTAGGGTTCAAGTTCATCTTTTTTCATGGAATCCACACAAGAATCCAAAGGTTGCACCTTTACACATCAAATCAACCATTTCTTGGTTCAAAACTCACACACCCTCAAGAACAATCATCAAAACCTTTTCTTTATAAAAATTTTCAGCAACATACACCCCACCCGTACACAAAACCGTGGCATAAAGAGGAGGAAATGAAGCCTTTTTGGGTCATCTTTTCCCAAGGTGAAGCTTACATCTTCAAGTTCACACCTTTAGCTCCAAGCTCCACCTTTTACAACCAAGAATTCTCCTTTAAACAACAACACACCTTCAAGAACATTCTCAAGAGTTAGAGCTCATGAACACCAGATAAAAATATTATATTTTCAAGAAAGATTAAGAACACTTACACTAGAACTCGAGAACTAAGCAAAGATGTGTTGTTCTTCAAGAGAACTCAATAACACAACTCCATGGTCCTTGAACTCCCAAAAACTATGGCTGTATGGTGGTGTGATAAACTCAAAAATTTGATCAACACCATGAAAATGGTATGGTTGTGAAGAGGAGAGTGAGGGGAACAAGTTTGGTGAAGGAGATTTGGTGATTTGGTGAGGTTTTGGAGATGAAATCTTAGAGAGAAGTGAGAGAAAAGTTTGAAGTTTGAATTTTTAGAGAGAGAAGTGAGAAGGGGGAGGATTCGGAATGAGGGGGAAGGGGAAGGGTGCCCTAATTAGGGGTGCCATGTCACTTTAGTGACATTTGTCCTTTAGTGAGACCCGATGTAATTTTTATCTGAACCGTCGTCAAATTTTTTCCCGGATACCCCCAAGACTCTAACTTTAAGCATTTAACATTAATATTGTCTAATTATCATGTTCATAACTTAATATTTTGATTAGTCGATCACAGATCCACTAACAGTTGTTTAATTGCACTGTAGTCTTTATCAATGTTCTCAACTGTACCCGAATTTCATAATCTTCTTAACTTTAACATTATTGGCCTAATTATGACTTGTTAGGCATATATTGGTCTTTATTTCTATTTTCTCATCTTTTTCCTGTTCCGGGATTCTACCGGCTGCTTCTACAGCAGTACAAAATACCTGGCAGAACTGACTTTTTCAAAATACCCTAATATGGGTATCAAACTTCATCAAATCATATGCTAACCTCATTCATGATGTTTATATAATTAGATTAGCTCTCTAACTATAATTTCCTAACTTGGAGCTATTCTACTAACTGTTACTACATCAGTAGTCAAAATTAACAGAAGAAAATTCATATGTGCAAAATACCCTCAATATGGATATCAAAATTCTTAGAATTTCATCCTCATTCTATTTATGACCACAAGGTCTTCATTATAACACCTCGCAATTCTAAATTAGATATTAAAATATTAAATGAGAATTAAAGGGAAGAATTAGTGAAAATCCTGAAAATTAGGCCAGAATACAAAGAAAAGGCAAAACGGTAATTAGCCAACACGCAACCCTAGGAAGATAAAAATTGAGTTGAAGGTCTCAGATGATAAAAATAACCTTGGAAACGAATTCAGAACGAAAAATTGAGTGGATAGGCAAGTTTCAAAAAATTCAGTGAATAGTGTTTTTACCGGGTAAAAATATTGCGGTACAGTTGCACCGTAAAGCATGCCAATTGAGTTTCGAGCTCTAGGTTTTAAATATAAGTTATAAATAGTTTATAGAACTAGGAAATATGATTTCTGATAAAATTTGATGGAAATAAGTAAGTTTGGGGAAACGTACCAATGGCGCGCGCAACAGCTTAAAACAACATTTTCTCCGAACGACCGGAAAAATCCAGATTCATCTGATCAAGTATAATTAAAGGACAATGGTTAATGTTAAAAATTAGAGTTTCTGAATTGGTTGTGAATTTATGGACGTTTAGTGGAATCAGAGGGAAATTCAAATAAATTTGAAATCGTGTGAGGTGGCGGTGGGGCCCACCTCACTTAAGTAACTTGACACATTTGACTCCATGTCACTATTCACTCTTCTCCTTCCCCTCTCCCCCCCCCCCAATTGTTCTTCATGCAAGTTTTTGTTCAAAACTTGTTTCACTCCTAACTACATCATTCCTCCACCAAATCAAGTGCTCTTTGGCTTGAAACTTGATGCAAATCACCTTCCAAACCCATTGGTAGTACTCTTAAGCCTTGAATCCCCATAGATTTTAAGAAAAACCCTCCCCAAAGCCGCGGCCCTTTCCTTTAGATTTGTGTTCTTGGTGGTGATTGATGCTCCAATGGTTGAATATGTTTAGGAGGAGCCTTGTGCCAAGCTTTTGAGTAAGTTTTCTTGTATTTCAATGGTTTAATCTTTTGATTGAATTTATGAACCCTAAAGAGGGCTTGGTTGATTGGTGTGTTTAGAGAGCTCATATGGAAAATGTTTGTACATGAATATGTCTTAGAATGATGTGTTAGAGCTATAAATGCAATAAAAATTATTGATGAAAAATGTGATTTAACTTAGGAAAATTTGGAGAAATGTCATGACTTTGTGTTTTTGGATTGTTGTTAGAAGTGTGTTGGGAGTTGTTGTGTAGTTGTATGATGTTATAATAGGATTATATGAGATGTGGAAAAATGAAATTGGATTGAAAACCTCTTGGGAATTGCCTTGGTGCAATTCGGCCATTTAGGGAAAAGTGAGGGATTTATGTTGAAAAATTATTTGGGTGATGTATTGTGTAATTAAATAGTAATTAGATGGGTTGTGTGGTGGTTGGAAGGTTGGAGAACCAATGGAAAAATAGTTGAGTGGTTTATTGGACCTAGAGCGAATATTAGGCAAAACGACGTTTAAAAGACGTAAAATGAAAAATGGCACTTGATAGGGCCTTTTGGTAACCTAAGGATGCCTAATAAAATGAGAAAGAAAATTTAGAAAAATAAATTGTTAAATAACACATGTTTGGCCGAACCTACAAGGTGTATGTAAGTAATGTAGAATAACATGATCATGCATTTACTATGTATGTTAGTGGTACACTGGATGTACCGAGTCTCTGGCTAGTAGACAGTTTTGCCTTCGGGGGTTTCAGACTTCCACTGGATAGGTCTCCGAGAGGGAGTTCTAGTTGACCTAGGGTCGTGGTGTGTGATCCAGATAGGAGCACACTAAGAAGTCTTAGGTGTATATGGATGGGAGGGGTGCCTTGGTTGGATGTTCTAGGAACATGCCTTGGTTGAGACCCGTAGGCTTATATGCCGAGCCATTAGACAGGACGTTGCATGGTAATGGTAGCTACCATTCTAGCTTCGTCGTATTTTGTATCCCTATGGTCCCCAGTTTTTCTAAATCCCTTGCTATATCCCGTTTTTCAAGATGTTATTTTATATTATTTTTATGTATCGAAGTGAGCCATTGGGCGGAGTTTTCTCCGGAACCTCTGGGTTACTGAGATATATTCGTATATCTCACCCCGTCTTGGGGGCTTTATTTTAGGAGGTAGCAGTGGTGCAGGAGCGGCGGGCAAGAAGCCCGTAGGATGAGTCGTTGGAGGACTTTACACATTTTGCATTTTGAAACCACCAAGCTATCATCTTTCTCCATGATTCTTCCCTCTAAATCATTGTAAACACTTAGTAGAGTGCATTGTGAGGTTGAAGGTCAGCTCTTGCTGGGTTATGGGTGCCATTTGGGACAGATTTAGTTGCTGCCTCTGAGCTTGGAGGGTGTGTGAACCATTTGCTTGGCATTTGTGGTGCCAAGGAGCCATCTTTGTGCAAAGGACCAACCTTTGATCACCATTTTCGTGTGCCTTGGAGGTCAGATTGTCGGAGCTTCATAGAGAGCTCCAAGAGCACCCCATTTGCTGTTTTGAAGCTCATGGGTATATGCCTCAACACTTCCCTTTGTGTTTTCATGAATATAACATGAATTGAAGATGTAAAATATGAATTTTGATAATTTGAACGTTGGTTGATGAACCTAAGTGTTAAAATGCATGCTAAGTCGTTGGGATAAATGTATCTAGGTGAAAGATGGAATTTTAAATGGATATTTTCGTGCTAGGCTGCTGTCTGTGGCCTCTGTCGTGAAATATCCGGATATGATATCCGGATATGGCATATCCAGATATGATATCCAGATATTGGGACAAGAACGAACTTGTTTCGGTAAAAATTCGATATGTTGAGCTACAGAGCTCCAAATCGAGTTCTGTTTAGACCTATGTGTAGCTAACACATAGGGATATAACCCTGTAAACTTTCGTAGCAATTAGATAATTTATTCAATCTCAGTGTTAGTTTGAAGTCGTGTCTTGGTTTTTGGAAATTCAGTTTGCAGCAGTCACTTTGCGAAAATTATAACTGGAGTTATACAACTCCGATTGAGACATAAAATATGTCGCTGGAAATTTTGTGATGTCTAGTTTAACATACTAAAATCTCAAAAAATTTGGTAAAGATATGCAACTGCAGTTTTAAAAATGGAACCTTGGGGGTGATATCTCGCGAAATACGGAAACTGCATTCTGTCGCGAAATATCCGGATATGATATCCGGATGTTGATATCCGGATATGGGCTTGGAAATATCCGGATATGGATATCCGGATATGGCCCCGACATATATCCGGATATTCTGGGTTTTCGAGAACAGTAACGGTACTGTTCATACAGAAGGCTATTCTGGGTTTGTAGACCCATGATTAGTCAGTGTGGACTTTTGTAATAATTAAACTAAGTCAGAATATAAGGGATTAAGGGCTTAAGGCTTTGTGATAAGCCTAAAGACATAAAACATAGAGGAAAGACGTTGTCTTTATGTCATATGCTTATAGAGTATGAATATTGATATGATTGTTGGTCTAAAACAGATTGTGATTCTGCTGTGTGTGGACCTTGAGCTTGTATGGACTTGGCTTGGATTGATTGCTTAAGAGGTAAGCTTTCGTGTCCTCGGTTTAGCCATTGTTTGGTTCCACCATACCCCAATGGGGAATGGTTTATATGCATGCTGTGTTTTCATGCTTTGATGATTGGAATGTTGTTGAACTGTTAAGTGTAAGGGCCTTATAATATGCATGTGTTGTTCCACTTTGACGGTAAACCTGTGTATGTAGCGTCATACAAGATGGTGAGACTAGGGTGGATGCAAGTAGCGCCTTGCACATTGTGTGGGTAATAGACGTATTCCTGCATTTTCTCTGGCCAGTAGATTATATTGACACACATGACATGGTTATCTGTGCATTACACTGATTTTGGAAATTATATATATATTGTTTAAACTGATTTAGAACTTATATTGCACATGTAAGTGAGCTTGGGGTGGAAAATCCTTGAGGACCCCTTGTCTTACTGAGATTTCATTTTAGAGATCTCACCCCACGTTTGGGGCACCATTTCAGGTTTAGGTAATGCAGGGGTTGAGACCTCTCGCGGCAGGAGGCCGGAGCTTAGCTGATATTGTTGTTTATATGCTGATTATGATTGGATGTTGGATATGCCCGTTGCTATTCTGTTATTAGCTTCTTTGATTATGTTGTTGCTGTTGAGACTTTGTTGGCTTTGTTGCCTTATTTGGTGAGCATGGGGATTGTCCATGCCGCATTGATCTGTCTATGTCTTGTTTAGATTCAAGTTGTAATAATGTATCAGGATTGTGTCCGGACTACGTGTTGTAGTTCCGTGATTTTAGATACTCACAATTATTTATATTATGAGGTATTTCAGTTAGTTGTCTTTTGCAATTATATACAGGCAATGTTTTTTGAAAATTGATTAAGTAATCAACTTGGCTAAGAATAATGACGTCATAATTGAACAAAAAAATATTTTCTGCAATTGTAATTAAGCGTGGCTTAATACGATGACATGTTAACAAACCGGATGCATACGGGGTGTTACATTTTATGGTATCAGAGCACTTTCTAGGGAAAAGCCTGTATGTATTGTAATAACTTAGGATATTTTGTTGCGAGTCGTGTCTGTGTGTTCTCTCTATTGGGTTTTACTATGATTATGCATATGTGATCACATTGTGTGGGCATGATCAACTCATTCCTTGTGTAACTTGTGCGAAGTCATGGTAATGCCTGGGAGGAACTGTGAGACCACTGAGGGTCAACCCGACCCGGTCCTGACTGCTTTGGCTGAGATGCAGGCGGCTAGACTAGCCGATCAGGAGGTCGCTAGATTGGCCAACCTGGCGATGATGGACGCTGTTTAGGAGGCGAACCGGAAAGCCATTGAGGATGTATTGGAGGCGAATCGACTGGCGTATATTACCATGCTTCGGGTTGTATTGGAGGAGACGAGAATTGGTTGTCTTGACGACCAACATCCTCCGCTGCCACCACGTCCATCCTCACATCTGTGTGGGAGTGGAGTTAGAGGGATGCTTGTTGGGAATAAATCCTCGCTGCTTGAGTGCATCCCGTGTGGAGAGACTCATAAGGGTACTTGCGGGCAAGGACAAAGAGTATATTTCAGATGTGGCCAGTCAGGCCATCTTATCAAAAGGTGCGCTTCCAAAACAGAGTGAGCTGCAGGAATACACAGTGTTTCATTATGTTCCATAGAAAAGATAGCTGGATCGGCATCTAAGGACTTCTAGAAAATTCGTGTGAACCACGAGGCAAAGAAAATTAAAGAATCCGAGGCTAAGAGAAACAATGGTTCCATTTCCTAGAGGGACAGGAAGTTTGGAGGTAGAGGTAAAGGGAAGCAGCTTCAAGTCAAACAACTGTGCAATAAATTCAAGAGGTCTATTTCTCTGGTAGACAACTTTGCTGGACCTTTGATTATCCTACAGTGTGTAGGTTGCAGAAAGGAGCTTTTGGGATGATGTGCTATTGGAGAGTTGTTATGTTACAAATGTGGGAAGAGTGACCATATTGCCAAGGATTGTTATACTTCAGATGTTTCCTGGGAGTGCAGCGAGACCTCCTATTCCCAGATGCGCGGGATGTGGGAAGTTTCATCTGGGGCCGTGTGCTACCGGCCAGACTATATGTTTCCAGTGTGGCCAGGAGGGCCACTATGCGAGAGAGTGTCCTTCGTCTATGGCGAGGGCTGCAGCAGTTCGGACGACTCATATTCAGATGTTTCCTGCACCACCAGAGACTGACCGTGTTTATGCACTGGATCGTCAGCTGCCGGACCGAGCTTCGAACCTTGTCAAAGGTACTGTTTCCATTGGGGATCGTTGTTGATGTTTTGTTTGATTCTAGGGATACGCATTCGTTGTTGCAACCCCGATTGTTGTGGGGTGTGAGTTGCCCATGTTTGTGCATTCTCCACCGTTGCAGGTGATTACCGCCACCGGAGAAAAGTGTGATACTACCACTGTACATCGAGATGTCGTGTTTCAGTGGGATGGTTGTGATTACTCGGTAGATTTGATTGGATTGCCGATGGCTAATTCGGAAATTATCCTTGGCATGGATGGATTGTCTGATAGTTGTGTGATGATTGATTGATTGATTGATTGATGTGCCTAGCGAGTGGTGATGTCTCCGTGTGATTCCACAGCCAGTTCCTCGCCTTTTATTTTATTGCTGCGGGATGGGAAAGCCTTGTGAGCAGGGGCATTGGTTATGCCATGTTGGGAGGTTTGGTGAGTGGGACACAAGAGGATCTCACTGGCATTCCTGTGGCGAAGGAGTTCCTCGAGGTGTTCCTGAGTGTCCGCCGCAGCGGGATATAACGTTCTCCATTGAATTGTTGCCTTGTGTGGGGCCTATTGTATTAGCTACATACCGGATGTTTCGCCAGCATTGGTTGAGCTGAAGAATTTTGTTGGGAGTCTTTCGGCGAAAGACTTCATCCGACCGAGCGTATCTCTATTGGAAGCATCGGTCATTTTGTTAATGAGGCAAGATGCCTTACGCCATTACTTAACCGCGATGGTGTTCGGTTTGAGAATGTGAACTTCTCTTTACGGAAACTGAGTGTGGAACACTTGAAATTTGTGGCAAGGCCACGTGTGATCTTGTATATGCGAGGCAGTGCATCTACAATTCGTTGCGAGTTGAGTGGCCTCCATGACTTTAGGATTTTATGTATATTATTGATATGCGTCATGAGTAGTTGGCATGTTAACACCATGGATAGTGCTAAGCATGAAATAAGTACGATGAACTGTGGTAATATATCAATGTTATTCCACCTTTTACTAACTCTCAATTTTGCAGATACCATGGAGATTGAGGTATATCGTTACATAGAGTTTTTAGTTATTATGTTATTGAAATTGAAAATTTTGCAGGTGTACGTGAACTAAGGTACGCTACTATGTTAATGAGTATGTTAACTAACGTGTATTGGTTGAAATGAACATGATTATGATTTCATACTGTGAAATGAATATGAATTTATTTTGAGGATATTGATTATAAATTGTAAGTCGTGTCGATGTTAGAGTCATGGAATAAGACCAAACTCACTCGAGTTTTGTGTGGATTAGAGTTTGTGGGGTTAGGTCACCTCTATTTAGGGAGTGACTGGTGATCCCAGCAAATCGAATGACATTTTGATGTCATTGTGAAACTTCGAGTTTTTTTGGTGACCTCTTTATTTGGGGGTGCACTCCTCGAGAAGGAGATTGTGAGAGTCAAAAATGAGTTTTTGGAGAAGATCCAAGAGGCGCAAGTGCAAAGAGAGTGTCGGGATCGTGTGAACAACTAGGACAGTAGGTCTCAGAATGAGGAAAAACATTGTTGTTGTGCATCCATTTGTTGTGATGCTTAAAGGTGAAGATTGAACACCAGTAGCCGTTGATAAGCTTCATCCTCTTGAGGTACCGCAGTGGAAGTGGGAAAGTATTTCCATGAACTTCGTGGTGGGTTGGCCTAAGACTCAGGCTGATCTTGACTCTATTTGGGTCAGTGTGGACAGATTGTCAAAGTCTGCCCACTTTCTTCCGGTAAATGTAAGCTTCTCGTCAAAGCAGTTGGCCAAACTGTTGTTCGCGAGATCGTGAGGCTTCACGGGGTGCCCGAGAGTATCATCAGTGATAGGGACCCAAAGTTCACATCCTGGTTCGGGGAGGCGCTGCAGAGAGCTTTTCGGACTCAGTTGCTACTGAGTACAGCCTATCACCCTCAGACTGCTGGACAGACTGAGCGGACCATCCAGTCATTAAAGGACATGTTGAGGGCTTGCATCTTGGTGCAGGGCCCAGCATGGGATAGGTACCCGGCATCGGTTGAGTTTTTGTGCAACTGTGTGTTTCCTTGCTAGCCTGGGCATGAAACCCTACGAGGTGCTGTGGTAGGAGGTGTAGAACTCCTACCTATTAGTCTGAGGTTGGAGATAAAGAGTTGCTTGGATTGGACCTTGTCCAGTTTACCACCTGTCGATTCAGATGATCGGAGGAAAGCTGAAGCAGGCGCAGAGTCGTCAAGAGAACTACGTTGATGTTAAGCATCGTCCACTGGAGTTCGGTAAAGTGAGCACGTGTTTGTGAAACTTTCACTGTCACCGGTGTTGTTTGGGCACTCGGAGTGAGAAAACTGAGCCTGCGATTCATTGGGCCATACCAGTTACGTGGTAGAGTATGACCTGTTGCCTATCGGTTGCCTTGCCTCCGAACTTGGATAGCACCCAAGACGCGTTTCACGTGTCTCAACTTTGCAAGTTTGTAACGAATCCTTCGCACGTGGTGCAATCGGATGTGGTGGAGGTTCGGGAGAACCTAAAGATCTCCCGTCGTACCACTCAAGATTTCTCGATCATGGAGAGAAGAAGCTGAGGAGCAAGACCATTTTGTTGGTCAAAATACGATGAACGGGAAGAATCCCAAAAGGGTAATTCTGGGAGCGAGAAGACGAGCTTCTCCGGCAGCACCCAGCGCTTCCAGACATGTATGTTTCTGATTTTGAGGACAAAATCCTAAAAAAGTGGGGTGAATGTAAGAACCTGCATCGTTAATTAAGGAAATTAATTAATTAAATATGAGAATTAAGAAATAATTCCATAATTGACCCTAATAATTATTATGAGGCTTTAATAATTATGGTAAGTGAGTAAAAATACTGAAAGTCATTTTTCTGACGAAAAGTGCAGATACCGGTTCTGCTACCTGGTATAAATGCGTACCGGTGAAGTATCCCGGAAAATTATAATAAGTGCTTGAATATTCCTAGAATAATATATAGGACTATTAAAACAAGCTTTAAGTCGAAATAATGAGGACTGGTGCCAGAACTGATACTGGCTATGGAAAAGCGCGTACCAGAAAGGTGCTGCGAAAAATAAAATAAAAATATGACAAATCTTAGAAAAATGAGTAGGTTCAGAATCCTAAATTTGGGATTAAAATGCTAAGCGTAGCAATTAGCGCTAATACAGTGCGATTAAGCTTAAACTGGCTATAAATACAACTTTTGGCACATAACCCTAGGCCATAATCTGAGTATACGCGAGTCTTGGAGATATGATCAGCCTCCTCCCTGTTCATGCTCTTCTCTCTTTGGAAAACCACCAAGCTATCATCTTTCTCCATGATTCTTCCCTCTAAATCATTGTAAACACTTAGTATAGTGCATTGTGAGGTTGAAGGTCAGCTCTTGCTGGGTTATGGGTGCCATTTGGGAGAGGTTTAGTTGCTGCCTCTGAGCTTGGAGGGTGTGTGAACCATTTGCTTGGCATTTGTGATGCCAAGGAGCCATCTTTGTGCGAAGGACCAACCTCTGATCACCATTTTTGTGTGCCTTTGAGGTCAGGTTGTAGGAGCTTCATAGAGAGCTCCAAGAGTACCCCTTTTGCTGTTTTGAAGCTCATGGGTATATGCCTCAACACTTCCCTTTGTGTTTTTATCAATATAACATGAATTGAAGATGTAAAATTATGAATTTTGATAATTTGAACGTTGGTTGATGAACCTAAGTGTTAAAATGCATGCTCAGTCGTTGGGATAGATGTATCTAGGTGAAAGATGGAATTTTAAATGGATATTTTCGTGCTAGGCTGCTGTCTGTGGCCTCTGTCGTGAAATATCCGGATATGATATCCGGATATTGGGACAACAACGAACCTGTTTCGGTAAAAATTCGATATCTTGAGCTACAGAGCTCCAAATTGAGTTCCGTTTGGACCTATGTCTACCTAACACATAGGGATATAACCCTATAAAATTTCGAAGCCATTGGATAATTTCTTCAATCTCAGTGTTAGTTTAAAGCCGTTGGAAAGCTTGTTATCTATAGTTTAACATACTAAAATCTCAGAATTTTTGGTTAAGATTTGCAACTGCAGTTTTAAAAATGGAACCTTGGGAGTGATATCTTGCGAAATACGGAAACTGCATTTTGTCGCGAAATATCCGGATATGGGCTTGGAGATATCCGGATATGGCACCGACATATATCCGGATATTTTGGGTTTTCGAGAACAGTAATGGTACTGTTCATACAGAAGGCTATTCTGGGTTTGTGGACCCATGATTAGTCAGTGTGGACTTTTGTAATAATTAAACTAAGTCAGAATCTAAGGGATTAAGGGCTTGAGGCTTTGTGATAAGCCTAAAGACGTAAAACATAGAGGAAAGGCGTTGTCTTTATGTCATATGCTTATAGAGTATGAATATTGATATGATTGTTGGTCTAAAACAGATTGTGATTCTGCTGTGTGTGGACCTTGAGCTTGTGTGGACTTGGCTTGGATTGATTTCTTAAGAGGTAAGCTTTCATTTCCTCGGTTTAGCCATTGTTTGGTTCCACCATACCCCATGGGGGAATGGTTTATATGCATGTTGTGTTTTCATGCTTTGATGATTGGAATGTTGTTGAACTGTTAAGTGTAAGGGCCTTATAATATGCATGTGTTGTTCCACTTTGATGGTAAACCTGAGTATGTAGTGTCATACAAGATGGTGAGACTGGGGTGGATGCAAGTAGCGCCTTGCACATTGTGTGGGTAATAGACGTATTCCTGCATTTTCTCTGGCCAGTAGATTATATTGACACACATGACATGGTTATAAGTGCATTACACTGATTTTGGAACTTATATATATTGTTTAAACTGATTTAGAACTTATATTGCACATGTAAGTGAGCTTGGGGTGGAAGATCCTTGAGGACCCCTTGTCTTACTGAGATTTCTTTTTAGAGATCTCACCCCATTTTGGGGCACCATTTCAGGTTCAGGTAATGTGGGGGTTGAGACCTCTAGCGGCAGGAGACCAGAGCTTAGCTGATATTGCTTTTTATATGCTGATTATGATTGGATGCTGGATATGCCTGTTGCTATGCTGTTATTAGCTTCTTTGATTATGTTGTTGATGTTGATACTTTGTTGGTTTTGTTGCCTTATTTGGTGAGCATGGGGATTGTCCATGCCGCATTGATCTGTCTATGTCTTGTTTAGATTCGAGTTGTAATAATGTATCAGGATTGTGTCCGGACTACGTGTTGTAGTTCCGTGATTTTAGATACTCACAGTTATTTATATTATGAGGTATTTCAGTTAGTTGTCTTTTGCAATTATATACAGGCAATGTTTTATGAAAATTGATTAAGTAATCAACTTGGTTAAGAATAATAACGTCATAATTGAACAGAAAAATATATTCTGCAATTTAAATTAAGCGTGACTTAATACGATGACATGTTAACAAACCGGATGCATACGGGGTGTTACATTGACCCTCCCCGATCCGGAAGGTGAGTTTGAATTATACTGTGATGCCTCCAATAAAGGTTTGGGGTGTGTGTTGATGCAAGAGAGGAGAGTGGTTGCTTATGCTTCGAGACAGTTGAAGCCTAATGAGAAAATTTATCCGACGCACGATTTAGAGCTAGCTGCTATTGTATTTGCCTTAAAAATCTGGAGGCATTTTCTGTATTGGATGAAATTTGTTGTATTCAGTGATCACAAGAGTTTGAAATATTTGTTCGATTAGAAAGAGCTAAATATGAGACAACGGAGATGGGTTGAATTCTTGAAGGATTATGATTTTGAATTGAAATACCATCCGGGTAAAGCTAATGTGGTGGCTGATGCCTTGAGTAGGAAGTCTGTTAGTGTGTCCCAGCTGATGTTGTGGGATAATGAAGTGATTGAACAATTCCGTGATTTTAAATTGACGGATGTCTTTGTAGGCAGGATGGATGAATTTGAGTGTTTACGGGTGGAAAATGAATTACATGAGAAAATTAAAGAAACGCAGGTACGGAACGACAGTGTCAAGTATTTGAAGGGGAAGAGTGGGATATATTTGAATGAACAAGGGTTATTATTGTATCAGGGCAGGATTGTTGTGCCCAAGGAGTTAGCAGAGGAGGTAATGACTGAGGCCCATAAGGGTCAGTATGTTGTCCACCCAGGTGCCACAAAAATGTATCAAGATCTGAAAACTATGTTCTGGTGGCCTGGGATGAATAAGGTTGTTGCTGAGTATGTATCAAGGTGCTTAATTTGTCAGAAAGTCAAGATAGAACATCAGAAATCTGCTGGTTTACTTCAGCCGTTGGATATACCAAAATGGAAATGAGAGCATCTCTATGGATTTCGTTGTTGGTTTTCCTCGGACTCAGGCTGGTCACGATTCAATTTGGATTATAGTGGACAGGCTTACGAAATCTGCACATTTTCTGCCAGTGCGAGTGGACTTCTCTACGGAGAAATTAGCAAAATTATATGTGAAAGAGATTGTAAGGCTCCACGGGATACCAGTTAGCATTGTTAGTGATTGGGACCCGAAATTTACTTCTCGTTTCTCGGGAGCCTTGTAACAGGCTTTTAGCACTCAGCTCAGGCTGAGCACTGCGTATCACCCGCAAACTGATGATCAAACTGAGAGAACCATACAGACACTTGAGGATATGCTGAGAGCTTGCACATTGGAGAAGGGCACTGCTTGGGACAGGTACTTATCACTGGTGGAATTTTCTTATAATAACAGTTTTCACTCCAGTATGGGCATGGCACCGTATGAGGCATTGTATGGACGGAGATGTCGTGCTCCTACTCTTTGGACTGAGGTAGGTGATAAAGAGATATTTGGGCCGGATTTTGTGTAAGAAACTACAACACAAATTGAAATGATCAGAGAAAAACTTAAACATGCACAGAATCGGCAGAAAAGTTACTATGATAATAGACACAGACCGCTGGAATTTGAAGAAGGTGATCATGTATTTGTGCGGTTATCTCCAGTTACGGGTGTGGGACGTGCATTGGGCGTGAGGAAGCTGAGTCCTCGTTTTATTGAGTCGTATAAGATAATGAAAAGAGTAGGATTGGTGACCTATCAGCTTGCCTTGCCCCCACAGTTGTCAAATCTGCACGATGTTTTTCATGTATCTTAGCTGTGGTGTTATATTCTGGATGAATCACATGTGGTGATACCGGATGATATTGAAATTCGGGAGAATTTAAAGACTCTCGTAGGTCCTATTGATGTCCTAGACCGCAGTGAAAAGAGGCTTAGAAGCAAAGTTATTCCAATGCTAAAGATTCAGTGGAAATGACGTACACCTGAGGAGGCTACTTGGGAACGGGAGGATGAGATTCTCCGGCTGTATCCTGAGTTAGCGGACATGTATGAATTAATTTCGCGGACAAGATTCTAAAAGGTGGGGTGATTATAATACCTCACAATTCTAAATTAGATATTAAAATATTAAATGAGAATTAAAGAGAAGAATTAGTGAAAATCCTGAAAATTAGGCCAGAATACAAAGAAAGGGCAAAACGGTAATTAGTCAACATGCAACCCTAGGAAGATAAAAATTGAGTAGAAGGTCTCAGATGATAAAAATAACCCTGGAAACGGATTCAGAACGAAAAATTGAGTGGATAGGCAAGTTTCAGAAAATTTGATAAAAATACCACGGTACAGTTGCACCGTAAAGCGTGTCGATTGAGTTTCGAGGTCTAGGTTTTAAATATGAGTTATAAATGGTTTATAGAACTAGGGAATATGATTTCTGATAAAATTTGATGGAAATAAGTAAGTTTGGGGAAGCGTGCCAACGGCGCGCGCAACAGCTTATAACAGCATTTTCTCCGAACGACCGAAAAACTCCGGATTCATCTGATCAAGTATAATTAAAGGACAATGGTTAAAATAAAAAATTAGAGTTTCTGAATAGGTTGTGAATTTATGGACGTTTAGTGGAATCAGAGGAAAATTTAAATAATTTTGAAATCACGTGAGGTGGCGGTGGGGCCCACTTCACTTAAGTAACTTGACACATGTGACTCCGTGTCACTATTCACTCTTCTCCTTCCCCCTCTCTCTCTCTCTCCCACCCACGGCCTCCATTGTTCTTCATGCAAGTTTTTGTTCAAAACTTGTTTCACTCCTAACTACATCATTCCTCCACCAAATCAAGTGATCTTTGGCTTGAAACTTGATGCAAATCACCTTTCAAACCCATTGGTAGTACTCTTAAGCCTTGAATCCCCCTGGATTTTGAGAAAAACCCTCCCCAAAGCCGCGGCCCTTTCCTTTAGATTTGTGTTCTTGGTGGTGATTGATGCTCCAATGGTTGAGTATGTTTAGGAGGAGCCTTGTGTCAAGCTTTTGAGTAAGTTTCCTTGTATTTCAATGGTTTAATCTTGTGATTGAATTTATGATCCCTAAAGAGGGCTTGTTTGATTGGTGTGTTTAGAGAGCTCAAATGGAAAACGTTTGTACAAGAATATGTCTTAGAATAATGTGTTAGAGCTATAAATGCAATAAAAATTATTGATGAAAAATGTGATTTAACTTAGGAAAATTTGGAGAAATGTCATGACTTTGTGTTTTTGGATTGTTGTTAGAAGTGTGTTGGGAGTTGTTGTGTAGTTGTATGATGTTATAATAGGATTATATGAGATTTGGAAAAATGAAATTGGATTGAAAACCTCTTGGGAATTTCCTTGGTGCAATTCGGCCATTTAGGAAAAAGTGAGGGATTTATGTTGAAAAATTATTTGGGTGATGTATTGTGTAATTAAATAGTAATTAGATGGGTTGTGTGGTGGTTGGAAGGTTGGAGAACCAATGGAAAAATAGTTGAGGGTGTTGAGTGGTTTATTGGACCTAAAGCGAAATATTAGGCAAAACGACGTTTAAAAGACGTAAAATGAGAAATGGCACTTGATAGGGCCTTTTGGTAACCTAAGGATGCCTAATAAAATGAGAAAGAAAATTTAGAAAAATAAATTGTTAAATAACACATGTTTGGCCGAACCTACAAGGTGTAGGGGAAAATTTTTGATGTTTTCGTAATTTGATAGATTTGCCGTGTATTGATAGTTCGTACATGGTTGTTGTAGGTTGCAGTACGTTGATTTGAACCCCTAACAGTGAGTTCGTTGGAGTGCCCTTGGTCCTGGACCAAGTGGGATTGAGGTAAGTGATGAGAACCATGCTTGTGAAACTGATGACTTGCATGTGTTGTATGAATTTTAAGTAATTGGGAATGTCCTCTGTGTAGGCATTTTTGCTGTATAAAGAGCTTGGAGAAAAATTATTGGGAGCTAAGTGAAGAGGACTAAACAGGTAACCTCTTGGTACTAGGGCTTGATCCCCTTGTGTGTTCCACCATGCCCGTTGAGGGTGATGGTAGGAAGTGTATGTAAGTAATGTAGAATAACATGATCATGCATTTACTATGTATGTTAGTGGTACACTGGATGTACCGAGTCTCTGGCCAGTAGAGAGTTTTGCCTTCGGGCGTTTTGGACTTTCACTAGATAGGTCTCTGAGAGGGAGTTCCATTTGACCTAGGGTCGTGGTGTGTGATCCGGATAGGAGCACACTAGGAAGTCTCGGGTGTATATGGATGGGAGAGGTGCCTTGGTTGGATGTTCTAGGAACACGCCTTGGTTGAGATCTGTAGGCTTATATGTCGTGCCATTAGGCAGAACGTTGCGTGGTAATGGTAGCTACCATTCCAGCTTCGTCGTATTTTGTATCCCTATGTTTCCCAGTTTTTCTAAATCCCTTGCTATATCCTGTTTTTCAAGATGTTATTTTATATTAATTATATGCATCGAAGTGAGCCATTGGGCAGAGTTTTCTCCGGAACCTCTGGGTTACTGAGATATATTCGTATATCTCACCTCGTCTTGGGGGCTTTATTTCAAGAGGTAGCAGTGGTGCAGGAGCGGCGGGCAAGAAGCCCGTAGGATGAGTCGTTGGAGGAATTTACACATTTTGCATTTTGATGGCCATTGGGCCTAGGCTAGACTTAGGGCATGAACATTGTATATGGTGTTAGGATGCGATTTATGTCATATTTGTTCATGCTATTTTGCCTAAGTCTAGATACATGTAGTTATGGGTTGGAAGTCGGCCTGTAGAAGGCAGGGAACGCGGACTGCCTATTTGCTTGCTGCACATGTGGCAGTTCTGGACTGGTTTTGAGAAATTAATTCCCGCTTCTTTCCTTGGTCAAATCAAGTGTATGATTTATCAAATTGAAGCTGGAGGTGTCTGGTTTGTTGTATTAAAATTTGAGGGCAATTAGTTGATTGGATTTTCTGCAGTAATTCGTAGAGTGAGGGATGTTTGGAGCTGTTTTTGGGTTGGCTGGTAGCTTTGTTTGTCCAACTTCAAACGGCGATATCCGGAGCAAAAGAGCTCTAAATAACTCGTGTGATAGCTTCCTAGAAAGGTAATTGAGTCTAAAATAATATACTAAAATATGAGGAGCGTGCACCATGCGGTTTGTCCGCAAAAGAATAAAGACCGTACCATGTTCGAATAGGTAGAAAACGTAAAAGTAAGTGAGATTTTGGCTAAGTGGGTTTATGGGAACCCCTTAGTGACTTATGGTAAGTAAAATAAGCTATTAAAGTAGTCTAAATAAGTATTCCGCAAAGAGTTTACAGTTACGATCACAACTTTTAATTATTACGCTTTTTATTGTTTTAAATGCTCGCGTAATAAACAGAAAAAGTTTACTCGTATTTTATAAATGAATTGTTATGATTGTAACTGCGCTTAATATCATAATTAATGTTAACAATACTGGTGTACAACGGTCTGTTACATTTCATCATAAATTTGTAATTAAAAAGTCATATAATAAGGGTTATTATAATAGGTCTTGCTCGAACACCCATTGTCTGTTCAAATTTGAGTTCAATCTAAGTCAGTCACCTGGGTGCACATCCCCCTCTACCAAAAGAAAATCATCCTTAAATCTAATGGGTCTTCATGGTTACTCTCGTTCATTATGCCCTCATCGTCATCATGATAAGGAGAAAAGGCAACAATATTGAAAGAACTAGAAACATTGTATTTCCCAAGAAGTTCAATCTTGTAAGCATTGTTGTTGATTTTCTGCAGCACCTTGAATATACAAGAAAATACATATACACACAAAATACATAAGTCTTTGATGATCCTGGCATCTCATCACTTGAAATATTTTATCCATACCCATCAGTCAGGTAGTCATAACCTTCGGGTCCTTTGACCCCTGAAATGCCGGAGGTTTATATTTTCGAAAAGAAATGAGTATCCGCTCATCAGCAGCACCAGCATCAAACTGCTCAGCTACCTCAGAAGGCTGAGCAACATAAGTAGGATCAACAGTGGGCTGACTAGCCTCACCAGAATGATGACTAGCCACATTCCCCCTGCTGGGGTGTAACAGATGGCGTATGTGTAGGAGTCACCGTAGCCGTGTGATGACAAAAATCACCCTTCTTATGCTGAGCTCTATTAGCCCTCATCTCAGTCATGATGGCATGCATCATATCCTGAATATTCTTCATCAGGTTCTCAACCATTGTTCTATTAGCAGCCTCTCCGCCTGCAGAGCATTCAGAACTGCAGTAATTGGATCAGGCAGTGGAGGATCTGCACCTCGTGTCCCACGACCACCACGAATCCTCCTCATGATAACTATACAAGTAACACAAAGGAATAAGCTGATCAGATCCACACTGAGGAATCACATATACATTAATCATAAAGAGTATACAGATAGCAATGCAACACAAAATACAGTCATACATAATCAGAGTTCCCTAGTAAACTACTCTTATACCATAAAATGTTACAGCTCGTTACGTTCCAGTGTTGTTAACATTGATTATGATATTAAGCATACTTACAATCACAGCAGTTCATTTAAAAATGCGAGTAAACTTTTTTCCTTTTTATTACGTAAGCATTTAAAATCTTTAATAAAATATAATGAGTAAAAGTTGTGATCATAACTGAAAACTAAATGTGGAATAATTAAAAAAATTTCCTAACTATCATATAATACTTCTCTCAAGTCACTAAGGGGTTCCCATAAATTCACTTAGTAGAATTCTCACTTTTACGATTTTTACATAACTGAACATTGTTCAGTAATCTGGCTATTGCGAGAGATTTATTGGTTACGAGTCTCTCATACTTTATTATGTTATTCTAGAATTATTATCTTTCTAGCAAGCTATTACAAGCTCCATAAAGTTCTCGTTTGCTCCGGTTATCACCGTTTGAAGTTTGACAAGCAAAGCTGCCAGCCAACCTCAACCAGGGCTCTAAACAGCTTCTACTCTTTCAGCAATTCTAGAAAAGCTACTCAACCCATTTCTCTCAAATTCAAATACAGTAAACTAGACACCTCAAGCTTCAATTTGACGTATCATGGGCCTAATTTGACCAATAATTGAGGGTGAAATAAGTTTCCCAAAACCGGTCTCCTGACAGCCCCTCCAGTAGGACGTCCAGAATAGTCTGTACTCAAACACCTCTACAGGCCTGTGTAAAACTCCAATGGCTACCAAATTTTGACACAATATATTTCACATCGCAATCTTAAAAATGGTGTAAGAAGCATCCCTATTGAACCTCTATGGTGGGAGATATGCTCTCTCAAATTTCACCCAAAATCTGCCATTTTGTAAAAAAATTCGACGACATCTTCTTTTCTTATTCAACCTATCCCACTTTATCAAAAGTGTGTTATTATCCTCAAATGGTACCTAATAGACAAGGGTGGCTCTCAAGGACTAGCAATGCCTTGGTGCACTTACAACCCACAACATTTTATATCAATTTACTCAACTTACAAATTATTACTTACATTATGAAACTTAAACCATTTCAATCACATTATCTCATTTGCATGCATTCTTCCAACATACACATAATCATAACTTAAAATTGGCCTATTGCCCTTCATCATATCTCATGCTTCAATATTACACAAGGTCCAATATTTACAAATTATAATTCTTCAATGAAAAGCATAATACAATAAATCCTCCAAATACAACTCAATGAAATAAACCTCAAAATATAACATGATAAATGTACAACTAGACTTAGCCAAAAGATGGCATGAACAAATATGAAAATATGCATAAACCTAAATCCATATACAATGTTCATGCCTTAAGTCTAACCTATGCCAAAGTGGCCTCAAAATGCAAAACAAGTACCATATCCAAGTGCTCATCACGTGGGCCTCTTGCCCACAGCTCCAGCCCCACTGCTACTACCTGAAATAAATTCCCCAACACGGGGTGAAATATACAAATATATCTCAGTAACCCAGAGGTTTTGGAGATTACTCCGCACAATGGCTCACTCAGATGTAAATCAACAATATATTACAACAACCAAAGAGGGATAAAGCAAGAGATTTAGTGAAGAAGGGATGCGTAGGGAGTAAAAATACGATGAAGCTGGAATGGTCAATGCCAAAGCCACGCAACATGTTACATCCTATGTACCCACTATACGTATATATATGCATGAACATGTTATAATACATCATTAACATCCACCTCCAATCACTACCCCCAAGGGGCATGGTGGAGCACACACGGAGAATAACCCCAATATCAAAGGATTACTTTATGGAAGCTCCCTCTCTAGGTAGCTCCAAAGCAAAATACCACCAAGCATGGTTCAACCAGAAATGCCTATACATAGGTCATTCCCATGTCAATTATAACCAAATAAAACATACACTTGGTTGTTCAAGAATTCATGCACTTTTTATAAGCACTTACCACAATCCTTTTGGTCAAGGATCAAAAGCAACCAACCAAGCTCACCGTTCCAAGTTCACGTCTGTGGGAGGCATCCTACAATGATCACAAAAGGATCATCAATACCATGCAACTCAAGTTGAATTACAAGACAAAAATTTCCCAATCCCACATACATAGGTTCGGCCATTTGGCCCCAAGATACCTAACCATGTTAATTTTATTACAATGTCCCAATGGTTTCCTAAGCTCACCATAACACCAATTCAAGCCCTTAATTCAATTCAATCACATCTCAACATCATTTCCTTTAAGGTTCCTCACCATGGCCGAATTGACACATACACATCACCCAATGGTTTTGCTTTCAATTCAATGCATCAAATCAACATACAACCTACTTAAACATGATTCATGACACAACACCAACTACATAATTTTTACATCATCCATCCTTATTTCCCCTCACATGGCTGAATTGTTCATGCTTGTACACCTAGGGATTTTTGATTCATTTCAATACTATTACACATCACACAATCTTATAATTAACTCATATAAATACTCAACAACTCAGTTACACAATCCTACAACCATTCTATTTCACAAAGTCTTGAATTTCCATCATGAATTTTGCCTAAGTTACCAAACATTTCATCAATAATTTTTATGAGTTCATTCACTATAAAATATCATTCTAAGACACTTTTATCTAATACACATTTTCAATTTGAGGTCTCTAACCATATCAATCCATGCACACTAACCCTAGGTTCATAAATTTCAATCTACCAAATCAACCAATTAAAAGTGTGGAAACTTACCCACAATCAAGGCCTAAGACTTCACACAATATCCAAGCAATGGAGGATCAATCAACTCTAAGAACATAAAAATCCTCACCAAGGCCGCGGACATGGGTCATGATTTTCTCCCAAATTAGTGAGTTTCAAGCCTTGAAAATACCATGGTTGTGTTTAGGAGGTTGTTTACTTAAAGTTTGATGTAGGACTTTGTTGATTTTAAGTGAGTATTGATGGAGTTTGGTGGGAAGAAAGTTTTGAAACAAAACTTGCCCAAGGAAGAGGAAGGTCGCGTGTTTGGCAAGGAGAGAAGGAGAGAAGGAGAAGGTGAATATTGTTTCGTACATGTGGCTTTGTCCACTTAAGTTGGGTGGGTCCCACTGCCATCTCACGCGATTCAAATTAATTTCAAACTCTCGCTTAATCCATTAAACGTCCATTAATTCTTAGACTATTTAGAAACTCAAATTCTTAACATTAAACCATTGTCCTTTAATTTTCCTCGGTCAGATGAATCCAGAATTTTTCAGTCGTTCGGCGAAATCACAGTTTTAAGCTGTTATACGCATTGTGGGCACGCTTTCCCAAAAACCCTAATTTCAGTCAATTTCCATCAAAAATCATAATTCCTAGTCCTATGTACCATTTGTAACTTATTTTCAAACCTAGAGCACAAAATTCATTTGGCACGCATTACGGTGCAACTGTACCGCGGTATTTTTACCCGGTAAAAACACTAATCATCAATTTTTCAAAAACTTGCCTAACCACTCAATTCTTCGTTATGAGTCCATTTTCAGAGTTAGTTTTCCTATTTGAAACCTTCTACTAAATTTTTCTTTCCTAGGGTTACGTGTTTGGAAAATTACCGTTTTACCCTTTTTACGTATTTTGGTTCAAAATTCAGGATTTTCATTAATCCTACCCTTTAATTCACATTTTAAATTATAATAATATATTTTAGAATTATGAGATGTTATATTCACCCCTCCTTTTTGAAATTTTGTTCGCAAAATTAAATCATACTTGTCCGCTAACTTAAGATACATCCGGAGAATCTTATCCTCCCGCTCCCAAGTAGCCTCCTTGTAAGAACCTGCGCTGTTCAATTAGGAATTTAAATAATTTAATTATGAATTTAAGTAATAATTTACATAATTGACCTTGGATAAATATAGAGAGATTAGAATAATTATTGAGAAGGACGAATAATGCTTAAGTCGATTTTCTGACGAAAAGTGTAGATATCAGTTCTGCTTCTCGGTATAATTGCGTACCGATGAAGTATCTCAAAAAATTATAATAATTATGTGAATATTCCTAGAATAATATCTAGGACTGGAATATCAAGTTTGGAGTCATAATAATGAGTTTTGATGTCAAAATTAATATCAGCTACGTATAAAATGCGTATCGGCAAAGTTCTGCGAAGTTTATAATAAAAATATGACAATTACTAGAAAAATGACTAGGTTCAGAATATTTAGTTTGAGATTAAAATGATTAGCGAAGCTATTAGAACTAATACTGGTGGATTAATTAAGTGGACTTATAAATAGGAAAATTTCATACAACCCTAGGTCAGTTTCTGATCCCCAAGGCTGATTCCCTCCATTGCTACCACCTTCCCCTCTACTCAAGGCTTGAGCTTTTGCATGGAACATAACCAAGAATCCATTTTTAACCACATTGCTCCATTTCTAAGCCATTGAACCATCATCATTCCTTTTAAACACTTGAGAGCAGACTTGGTGAGGGAGAAAAATCACTTCTTGTAAGGCTGTGAGGTCTGTTTGGTGGTGTGGACTGGCCGACCTTTTTGTTGTTAGTGTGAAGGCTATTTTCACTCACTTTGGTGCTTCAAGAGTCTATTTGGTGGAGGAAAGGACCTTGTTGGTGGACCATTTCTGTGGCCTTGTAGTGGCAGAATCCTTGAGTGGTGTGGAAATCACCAAGTCACTTCCTTTTTCTGTTTTCACAAGCCTTAAGATAACCTTTGATCATTTCCCTTGAAAGTTCATGATTTTAGCTTGTTAGAGTCATTAAAAAGGGAAACTTTGATTATTCAAGTTAAGGGCTGTTAATCTATGCATGATAAGGGATAATGAGCTTCTGTTTGTGTAGACATTGGAATCAAAACCATTGGAGGACCCTTAAAATTGAGTTTATGGAGAAACTACACGAGTTTCTGCATTCTGTCTGATAAGTATTCAAATACTTTTCTTGGAGTATTCGGATACTCATCAGGTATCCGAATACTCATCGAGGAGTCTTCGGATACTTTTCTGAGATTGGAAGTATTCGGATACCTTAGTAAAAGTATGGGGATACTTGTGGTATTCGGATACTTTGTGGTATTCGAATACCTTAGTGAAAGTATTGGGATACTTTCTGGGAACATGAGGTATTCGAATATTTCTGGCAGATTGAGCCAAAAAACACGTAAAACAAGTTGGAAAGTCTTAAATACTATGTAGGACCTTAATGAAACTCTGGGCTATGAATATTAATGATATTTTTGGTATGAAAAGACTGTGACTTTGTTGTTTGGTGACCCGGGGTTTTTATCTTGTGATTTGCTAGCATGACAGGTAAGCTTCTGGTCCTCAGATTAATTTGTTGTTTGTTCCACCGACCTCCATGTGAAGGTGGTTTATATGCATGGTATGCTTTTATGAAAATGAGATATGCATGAATATATGCCTGAGATATGTTGATATACCTGTTAATGTAATGTATGAATATGATGTTAGTACTTGTACGATCAGGCAGCAACCCTGGTGTGCAAGGCATGAGGCAGCATCCCTCATGTTTAGTAGGTAGCAGACGTCCATAAACTCTCTTGTTCACTGTCCAGTTGAATCGCACTTGCATACATCACATGAGATATGAGTTGTAGTACTTGGCTTGTTGAGCATTCATATGTATTTTGTTATGATTATACTGCTGAACATGAACATGCATTGTATTTAGCATTTTGAACTTATTATATATTTGTAAGTGAGCTTGGGGCGGAAGAGTCCTTGAGGACCCCCTTGTGTTACTGAGATTTCTTGTTAGAAATCTAACCCCGTGTTGGAGCACATTTTTCAGGTACAGGTACCTTTGAGGTTGAGACCTCTGGCAGCAGGAGGGCGGAGTTGAGCTGATTTATACATGCTGCTTTACTGACATGATTGATTTATTATCATGCCTTGTTATTCGATGGCTTTTGTATTTAAGACATGTCATTGTTATGTTGTTATATTTGGTGAGCATGAGAGTTGTCCATGCCACATTGGTATAAGTTACATTTATTTCAGACTTGTGTTGTACTATGTATCAAGATGTTGTTCGGTCTACATGTTGTAGTTCCCTGACTTGATACTATTTATGTCATGAGATTATTCAGTTAGTTATTTATTGTAATTTACATGCAGACATTATTTTGCGAAGAATAAGTAAATCAACTTGGTTAATTAATATGTTCATAATTGGAAAGAAAAAGTTAGCGTATGCATTTATTTAGCTGTGTTATTACCATATGTATGTTTAATACAGCGGGTGCACACGACGTGTTAAACTCCTCAGGTGTACATCCTTCCCAATGAATCTTTAACATTGGAATTATCTTGCTTCTTAGCCTCTTTTCACTGCGGTCCAGTATTTCAAAGGGACCAATGGGAGTCTTAAGGTTCTCTCGAATTTCAATATCATCTGGTATTATCACATGTGATTCATCCAGAACATAACGCAGAAACTGCTACACATGATAAATGTCGTGCAGATTCGACAATTGTGGAGGTAAGGCAAGCTGATAGGCCACTAATCCCACTCTTTTCATAATCTGATACGGCCGAATGAACCGGGGACTCAACTTTCTTACTCCCAAGGCACAGCCAACACCCGTGACCGGAGATAACCGCACAAATACATGGTCACCTTCTTCAAATTCAGGCGGTCTATGTTTATTATCATAATAGCTCTTCTGCTGATCCTATGCCTGTTTAAGTTTTTCTATGATCATTTCGATCTGCACTATAGTCTCTTGCACAAAGTCCTGACCAAATCTTTCTTTATCACCTACCTCAGTCCAACAAGTAGGAGTACGACATCTCCGTCCATACAATGCCTCATACGGTGCCATGCCCAGACTAGAATGAAAACTCTCATTATAAGAAAACTCCACAAGCGACAAGTATTTGTCCTAAGCAGTACCCTGCTCCAATGTGCGAGTGATATCCTCAAGTGTCTATATGGTCCTCTCCAATGTGCGACTGATGGTCCTAAGCAGTACCCTGCTCCAACCTGAGCTCTCAGCATATCCTCAAGTGTCTATATGGTCCTCTCCGTCTGACCATCAGTCTGCGAGTGATACCAAGCACTCAACCTGAGCTGAGTGCCAAAAGCCTGCTGCAAAGTTCCCTAAAAGCGTGAAGTAAACTTCGGGTCCCGATCACTTACAATACTAACCAGAATCCTGTGGAGCCTTACAATCTCATTTACATAAAGTTTTGCTAATCTCTTCGTAGAGAAATCCACTCGCACTGGAAGAAAATGTGCAGACTTCATAAATCTGTCCACGATAACCCAAATAGAATCGTATCCAGCCTGAGTCCGAGGCAAACTAACAATGAAATCCATAGAGATGCTCTCCCATTTCCATTCTGGTATATCCAGTGGGTGAAGTAAACCAACAAGTTTCTGATGTTCTATCTTAACTTTCTGACACACTAAGCATTTGGATACAAACTTCGCAACATCATTTTTCATCCCAGGCCACCAGAATTTAACCTTCAGATCTTGATACATTTTTGTGGCACCTGGGTGAATAGCATACTGACCCTTATGATCCTCAACCATAACCTCCTCTACTAACTCTTTGGGCACAACAATATTTTCCTGATACAATAGTAATCCCTGTTCATTCACAAATATACCACTCTGGCCCTTCAAATATTTAATACTGTCATTCCGTATTTGAGCCTTTTTAATATTCTCAAGCAACTCATTCTCAATTCTAGTCAACTCAATGTCACAAATCCTCCTTGCAAAGTGATAATCCTTTGGTTTACCATGTTTTTAGGCTATATTGTACAAGAATTATGTAGTAGAATGCATGTAATTCAAGGTTTTAATACATTTAAGTCATAAGATAGGAAATTGAGCTGACGTTTTGATAATATTTGCATTTCGAAGGTAAAACCACAAGAATTGGTGCTAAAAGTGCTAAAGAAATCATGACGAAGAAGTAGCGGCTCAATATGGATCAAAGGAAACCAAAATATTACAATTCAAGGTCCAGGTCAAACGCACAAGAGGACGCTCGAGCGTTTAGAAGCAGGAAAAATAGCCAAACTGGGCACATCAGGACGCTCAAGCGCACACATGCACGCTCAAGCGCCCAAGAATACACAAATTCAGACTCGAGGAGCACGCTCGAGTGCCCAGTAGCACGCTCGAGCGCTCCAAGGCAGACAACAACAGCAATTTCAGCAATTTGGCATGCTCAAGCGCACAACAGCTCGCTTGAGCGCCCAAACACGTCCCAGACAGCAAAGATTCACCAAGATTTGCTGAAATTTAAGAAAATTTGTCCAATTATGATATGGAACTAAAACGGGAACATATCAAAGCTGATTCCTGAGAAGATTGATGGAAGATTATAACAAGATTCAAAGCTCAAATCTCTCAACCAATTCACAAGATATTAATTGCAAGAAAGGAAACAATTGGAGAATCAATTACAAATCTAATATGGATACGGCAAGAGATGCAATGAAGGATACAACCTCCAATGGCTATAAATAAAGAGCTTGGGGTCAGAACCAAGACACTAATTCACATACTCATACAGACACCAAGACTGAAGGAGGAATCCTGTTGCGGAGCGCTGGAACACTGAGGAACCAAGTCAACATCACACCAATGGAGGCTTGGGTTCTCTTTTCTTTATTATTGTTTTTCAATTCAGTATGCTAGAGTAGTCTTTTATGTAGTTAAGGGTAGATGGAACCCAATTGAATATTTATGTTTACGAATTAAATTATCTCTTAATCCTGTTCTTTTTATAATTGAATAAATTATCTGTTTTTAATGCTTTCTATGAGTTTGTTCCTTATAGAATGATTCTGGGGAATTGTATGACAATAGGGATGTTGGTGCATGAACCCTGACTTGATAATTTATCATAATCCTTGTGATCTAGGGATAGACATATGGTAATTATGCAATCTTGAAATTCTTGATCTTAATGCATGTTTTCTTGGGGAATAATCGGGGAACTAGAGTTCTTTCAAGATTACATAGATTTATGGTAACAAGGAATTAAGCCGTAATTAACTTTGATAGAATTGATTGGCAATATATTAAGAAACAAATTCTTGACTGTTTAATTCATAACATATTGAGGATATTGAGGGAAGTCGAAACCTTAACTACGCTTGTTTTAAATTCTTTAATCAAACATCATCTTTTCATTCTTGTTAATTCTGAATTTTCTTTAATTGAATGCTTTTCATTACTTGTCTTTAATTTTCAAGTTCTTCAATTACAACTCTCTTCATCTAAATTCTTGATTGTCCAACTAACACACAATTAGCGAACTAGTGCTTGAAGATTCTGATCCTCGTGGGAATGATCTCGTACTCTGGTACACTTTATTACTTTACGACTGGTGCACTTGCCGAGTCGCAACACAAAGAAATGTGTTATTTTTAAATCCCTGAACTGCTCAATCACTTCGTTATCACACATCATCATATGAGATAAATTGACAGACTTCCTACTTAAGGCATCTGCCACCACATTAGCTTTACCCGGATGATATTTCAGTTCAAAATCATAATCCTTTAAGAATTCCACCTATCTCTGTTGTCTCATGTTCAGCTCTTTCTGATCAAACAAATATTTAAAGCTTTTGTGATCACTGAACACAGCAAACTTCATCCCATACAGATAAGGCCTCCAGATTTTCAAGGCAAACACAATAGCAGCAAGCTCCAAGTCGTGCGTCGGATAATTTTCCTCGTGAGGCTTCAACTGCCTAGAAGCATAAGCAACCACTCTCCTTTCTTGCATCAATATACTCCCCAAACCTTTCTTGGAGGAATCACGATATAACTCAAACTCACCTTCCGGATCGAGAAGAGTCAACACAGGAGCAATAGTCAATTTTTCTTTAAGAGTCAAAAAGCATTCCTCACAATCCTGGGTCAACACAAAAGAAGTATCCTTTCGTGTCAATCGGGTCAACGAGAGTACCATAGCAGAAAACCCCTGTATAAACCTACGATAATAACCAGCAAGACCTAGAAAGCTCCTGATCTCAATCACAATTTTAGGTCGTTCCCAGTCACTTACTGCTTCAATCTTACTTGGATCTACAGCAACACCGCTAGCAGAAATAATATGACCCAGAAATATCACCTCAGATAACCATCATTCGCATTTAGACGGCTTAACATATAGCTTTTTATCTTTCAACACCTGTAACACCGTCCTCAGATGATCTATATACTCCTCTTTACTCTTGGAATAGATTAGAATATCATCGATGAACACAATAAGAAACTGATACAGATATGGTTTAAAGATGCAATTCATGTAGCCCATGAACACTGTCGGGGCATTAGTAAGTCCAAAATGAATAACCTTGTATTCAAAATGTTCATATCTGGATCGAAACGCCATTTTAGGCACGTCCTACGGCTTAATCAGGATCTGGTGGTATTCGGACCGAAGATCGATCTTAGAAAACACACAAGCACCACTCAAGTGGTCCAAAAGATCATCAATACAGGGCAAAGGGTACCTGTTCTTAATCGTAACCTTATTCAACTGTCGGTACATAATCTCATGCTACCATCCGTTTTTTTCACAAATATTACCGGTGTTCTCCATGGAGACACTCTCGGTCTGATAAAATTCTTTGTAGATAGTTCTTCAATATACTTCCTCAACTCAGCCAACTCCAGTGGCGACATCCGGTATGGAGCCAACGAGATAGGCCCCACACCAGGCAACAAATCAATAGAGAACTCTATCTCTCTCTCTCAAGTGAAAATTCTGGTATCTCGTCAGGAAATACATCAGCAAATTCATTAACCACCAGAATACTTGAATTTTCTTTTCCTTGTCACCAACAAGTCCACCCAAGAATACATAACCCAGAACACCAGCCTTCAAGGCTTTTACAGTTTGACAGACAGATAGATAAGGAGACGGACAAACAGCGGGCTTCTCAGGAGATAAGATGAGTTTCCAAGCATATAACATGTGCACCAAGGGGCTGACTTTGGATGGAGTTTCATTTAAATATGTTATGGCTTGATGGTTGATGAATCTCTTGGATTAAAGTGCAAAAACATGGTTATATTTGAAAGAAAACCATGGACTTTGAACTAGGCCAATTCGGCTAAGAAGAGAAAATTGTGTAAACAGTATGTTAATAAAATTCTAGGTGGAAGTGGATGTTGGTTTCTATAAGTTAAGATAATGTTTTGACGTTTTTTCGTATTCTGACAGAATTTCCGTGTATTGATGATTCGTACATGGTTGTTGTAGGTTGTCGTACGTTGATTTGAACCCCGAACCGTGAGCTCGGTGGATTGCCCTTGGTCCTGGATTAAGTGGGATTGAGGTGAGTAATTGGAACCATGCTTGTAGAATTAGTAACTTGCATGTGTTCATATGAACAGTAATTAATTGAAAATGTCCTCTGTGTAGTCATTTCTGTTGTATAACGAGCTTGAGAAATATATTACGTTGGAGCTACGTGGAGAGGATTATTCAGGTAACCTCTTGGTACTGGGGCTTGTTCCCCTTGTGTGTTCCACCATGTCGTTGAGGGTGATGGTAGGAAAATGTATATGAGTAATGTAGAATAACATGATCATGCATTTAGTATGTATGTTGGTACGTAGGTACCGAGTCTCTGTACAGTAGACAGTTTTGCCTTCGGGTGTTTCGGACATTCACTGGATAGATCTCCGAGAGGGAGTTCCAGCTGACCTAGGGTCATGGTGTGTGATCCGGATAGGAGCACACTAGGAAGTCTCGGGTGTATGCGGATGGGAGGGGTACCTTGGTTTGATGTTCTAGGAACACGCCTTGGATGAGACCCATAGGCTTATATGCCGATGACGTTGCGTGGTGTTGGTAGCTACCATTCCAGCTTCGTCGTATTTTATATCCTACGATCCCCGTTTTCACTACATCCCTTGTTGTATCCTGTTTTCAAGAAGTTATTTTATATTATTTATATGCATCGAAGTGAGCCATTGGGCGGAGTATTCTCCAGAACCTCTGGGTTACTGAGATATATTCGTATATCTCACCCCGTCTTGGGGACTTTATTTCAGGAGGTAGCAGTGGTGCAGGAGCAGCGGGCAAGAAGCCCGCAGGATGATTAGTTGGAGTTTTTACAGTATTTTGCATTTTGGTGGCCTCTGGGCCTAGGCTAGACTTAGGGCATGAACATTCCATATGTATGTAGGATGAGATTCATTGTTATATTTGTTCATGTCATTTTTCCTAAGTCTAGTACATATATCATTTTGAGGTTTTTACATTATGTTGTATTTGAAGACCTTGAGTTGTAAAGTGTAATATGCATGTGGAGACAGTAAACTGTACCTGAATACTTCATGTAATATGTAAGCATGTAATGTGATGGAAGGACAATAGGCCTATTTTAGGAATATGATTATGTGTATGTTTAGAAGATGCATGCAATTGGACTTTGATGATTGAAACGTATTAAGTATTAATCGAGAAAGAAATGGGATATGTATTATATATGTAAAATAAACTGTGATGGGTTGTAAGTACCCCAAGGCATTGTTTGTCCTTGTGTGTGCCACCCACTGATTATTAGGTACCATTTGAGGTCATAGATCACCTGTATAAATTTGGGAAACGTTGGAAAAACAAAGGAAACTCTGGCGAAATTTCTAGGAATTGACAGTTTTTAGGTGAACTTTGAGAGATCATATCTCCCTCCATAGAGGTCAGATAGGGACGTTCAATACATCATTTTAAATCTTGAGATGTCCCCCATATTTTGTTAAAATATGAGAATTTCCTGGGTTTCACGCAACCCTGTAGAAGACTGTGAACACGGACTGTCCAGAACGCTCCTGTGTAGGGGTTGTTTCTGGCAGTTTTTGGGAATTTAATTCCTGCTTCGTTTATTAGTCAAATTAAGTGTATGATATATAAAATTGAAGCTTAAGGGGTCTATTTTATGGTATAAAAATTTGAGAGTATTTGAGTGAGTGCTTTCTCAGCAGTAATTCATTTAGTGAGAGATGTTTGGAGCTGTTTTGGGGTTGGCTGGCAGCTTTGCTCGTCCAACTTCAAACAGCGATAACGGGAGCAAACGAGCTCCAAATAAAGGTGTGATAGCTTCTTAGAAAGGTAATTAAGTAAGAAAAAAAATAACTAGAGATAAAGGTCTGGCTTGGTCCGGTGTGTTTGCAGAAAAATAATAACCGAACCATGTTCGGATAAGTAGAAAACGTAAGATTGAGAAATTGGCTAAGTGGGTTTATGGGAACCCCTTAGTGACTTGTATTAAGTAAAATAAGATATAAAAATAGTTTAAACAAGTATTCCGCAAGATTTTACAGTTATGGTCACAACTTTTAATTATTACGCTTTTTATGGTTTTAAATGCTCGCGTAATAATCGTAAAAAGTTTACTCGCATTTTTATAAAATGAATTGTTGTGATTGTAACTGCGCTTAATATCATAATTAATGTTAACAATACCGGTGTACAACGGGCTGTTACATTTTATGGTATCAGAGCAGTTTTGTTAGGGAACTCTAATAATGCATAACTGTATTTTGTGTTGCATAGCTATCTGTGAACTATTTATGTTTACTGCATATGTGATTCCTCAGTGTGGGTCTGATCAACTCATTCTTTTGTGTTACATGTACAGATATCATGAGTAGGGCACGAGGTCGCCGTGGAACCCGAGGTGCAGGTCGTCTAGTAGCACCAGATCCTATTACTGCAGTTCTGAATGCTCTGCAGGAAGAGACTGCTGCAAATAGAAATATGAACGAGATTCTGATGAAAAATAATCAGGATATGATGCATGCCTTCATCAATGAGATTAGGGCAGATAGGGGTCGGAATAGGAGGGATGATTCTCCTCCACATACGGCTACAGAGACTCATACCTGTACGACATCTATTACACCTCAGCAGGAGGGGAGTGAGGCTAGACATCATTCTGGGGAGGCTAGTCATCACACTACTGATCCTACTTATATCCCAGAGCCTTTTGTGGATCCTTCTGTGGTTTCTCAGTCTGCTGGAGTTGCTGGGCAAGTATTTGTTGGTGCTGACGAGCAGAGGCTCATTTCTTTCAGAAAGCATAAACCGCCAGCATTTCAGGGGTCAAGGGACCAGAAGGTAGTGACTACTTGGTTGATGGGTATGGAGAAGATATTTCAGGTTATGGGGTGTCAGGATCCCCAGAGATTATTGTATTCTGTTTATATGCTCGAGGGAGATGCCCATGAGTGGTGGTATACTACATCTCAGCCTTTTGTTATTCGGGGAGAAGAAATTACCTGGCCTTTTCCGATCCATTGGATAAGTGTATTAATCTCAGTTTATGTTTGAAATCGCAACCTTATTGCTGGAAATTCAGTTTGTTGTAGGAACTTTGCAAAAATCATAACCGGAGTTATACAACTCCGATTGAGACATAAAATATAACATATTAAATTCTTAGAGTATTTGGTAAAGATTTTCAACTGCAGTTTTAAAAATGGTAAAGACTGATTGTGGTTGGGGGCTTTGGGAGAAGCCTGTTGTACGCTAAACGAAAAAGAAAACATGTTCAATTTGATATGAAATTGTAAGATATGATTATTGATGATGTATTTGTCATTAAACCAGATTGTGACTCGCTGGATTGTTTGGTTGTTGGTGACCATATGATACTGAGTTGGTATTAGAGGACTTTACCGATACAGGTAAGCTTTCGTGTCCTCAGTTTAGCCATTGTTAGTTCCACCATACCCCATGGGGGAATGGTTTATATGCATGATGTGTTTTCATGCTTTGATGATTGAAATGCTTTGAACTATTATGTGTAAGGGCCTTATAATATGCATGTGTTGTTCCATCTTGACGGTAAGCCTGAGTATGTGGCGTCATACAATATGGTGGTTCTGTGGGTGGGTGGAAGTGGCGTCTTGCACTGATTGTAGGAAATAGATGTATCTCCTGCATTTCTCTGGCCAGTAGAATATCTTGACACACATGACATGGTTATCTATTGCATTACACTGACTTTGGAACTTATATTATATACCTTCTTTTGAACTTATAATGCATATGTAAGTGAGCTTGGGGTGGAAGGATCTTGAGGACCCCTTGTCTTACTGAGATTTCTGTTTAGAGATCTCACCCCACGTTTGGGGCACCATTTTCAAGTTCAGGTAACTCTGAGGTTGAGACCTCGGGCGGCAGGAGGGCGGAACTTAGTTGAATGATGCATGCTGATATTTCTGCTATGTTTAGATGCTGATCTATGTTTACTTTCAGCGTATTGTTTTATGATTGGAGACTATGTTGGGCTTGATGCCTTATTTGGTGAGCATGGGGATTGTCCATGTCACATTAACTTGACTTTCTTTATTTAGTTTTGAGTTGTAATAATTATTAGAGTTATGTCCGGTCTACGTGTTGTAGTTCAGTAACTAGAGACTCACTTAATTATTTGTGATATGAGGTTATTCAGTGTAGATAGTTGTCTCTTGCAATTATATACAGGCAATGTTTTGGAAATGAGTTAAGTAATTCAACTTGGTAATAATAATGACGTCATAATTGAATGTTTTAAAAGAAAAATTTATTTCGCATTTTTAAATTAAGTGTGGCTTAATACGATTACATGTTAACAAACCGGGTTAACACGAGGTGTTACATAGACAAACCACTAAACAAAATCCATCATAAACTTAATCGCTCCAAAAATAAAAATGAAACATAACTCCAAATACCTAATAGGTTGCAAATTTAGGGCCAGGAACTAATCATAGTGTTTAATAAAGGAAGGGAAGAAACCAGTGTTATAAGAATCGGACCGAGTCGGCCGGTTCGAACTAGAAACGGGTAAACCGATTATGTGACCGGTCCAGGTAGACTGATGGATCGGACATGCAAACAAATCGATATGACCCGGTATGAACCGGTAAACCGGTCGGTGACTCATCGAGTCAAAAATAGACAATAAAAGGGAAGGGAAAGTGTTAGAGGAAATGAATGTTGGCCACCGAGGATGGTGGAAATGACTTGGTCGGCAATGGAGTCCACCCGGAAAAGCCACATTGCGGTATAGATATCTCGCTAGATCTCCTGGTCTGTGCGGAGGCGAGCATTGCAACGACGTGGCATGTGAGGCAGTTTAACAATGGTGAAGAAGGAGTTTAACGATGGTTAATGAGAAAAGCATAAGATAAACAAACATAGCGTGAAAAGAACGAAGTGTGTGAGATGTGAAATGGGTTTGTACAGGATTGCATTTATTATTTTGTCTTGGAAGTGAAATATACAGAATTTATTTATTATCTTGTCTTGAATGTATAGTTTGTTAAGTGATAGTTGTCAGATTGTATTTGAATTTTGAAGCGTGATGTTTTTTTAATACAAAACATGATATTTATTATTAATAAAGTTAAAATATTTTTAACTGATATTATTTTTTACTAGCATTTAAATATATTTATAATTTTTTTTAATATAAATTATAGATTTGCATATACTCACCGGGTCATGCAGTTCAACCAGTGAGTCACTAGTTGAACCAATGGTCTAGTACCTTGACCGGGTCAAAAACTAGGCTGGTTTTAACAGCATTGGAAGAAACTAATCGAGGGCACTATAGTTGACGCACTGAGCAGCGAGTAGGGGTCACAACCATGAGAGAAAACTTGAAGAGAGTGAGAACGGTGGTGGAGAGTTCGAGTTCAAGGAAGAATTGTCGAGGGTTAGAGAATTATGGTGGCCAGAGACGTTCTTCCCTTGTTTTTTTCTTCTTCCGTGTTTGAGGGTTCTATTGTGGAAAGAATGGTGGTGGCTAGCAAACACTTTGACTGTTGGCGGTGGTTTCAGGCATTGAGTCTTCCCATTGGCAGAGAATACACAGAGAACAACGACTTCGAAGAAAATAGAAGGATGATGAATGTGGTGAAACCGTGAAGAGTGTGTTTAGGATTTTCCTAACTTACACGAAGAGATATAGAGAGAACTAATATGAATCCTATCGAAGTTATTTTTTTACCCTAACTTACAATTTTATATGGAATATCCATTAAGTTACATTGCAATATCCGATGGGACTTAAGCTCTATTGCAAATCCAACAGCAACTTCCGATAGAATTTACATTTTCTCGCAAAGCTAACACCCACTTTGTCATATCATTTTTCAATTCCTATTTTGTCGCAAAACTCGTTGCAGATTGTGATGACATTAAACCTCGTCACTAATATATCATTAATGGTCATAAATATTCCTAACTGCCATTTGACTGAGTCAAACCCGTTGCAAATTCCATTGCTGATTTTGATAGAATGCACATATATCGCAAGTTTCAGCACCATATTTGAATTTTAAATTGTAAAAATACTGCTAATTTTTCTTATTTTAATTGCGACGAACAATTCTATCATAAATTGCGACCAATGTTAGTGCCCATCACAAATGGTCATTGTAATGTTGAGCACCACATTGAATTTTGAATTTTAAAATACAGCTACTTTTTAGTTTCAAATTGTGACAGAATATTCATCGCAACTTGCGACGAAGTGATCATCCCTTTGCAAATTATCGTAGTCCATTGTAACGCCCGACCGCTTCAAGAATCAACGACTATCCCCACATACTAACACGAGACTTTTCAGTGTGCTTTTTCCTCACTCGCACACTTCTTGGGAAAACTTCCCAGAAGGTCACCCATCTTAACTGTGGAGTTCTTCCGTTCCGGGCTACCGAAAAGAAGATGCATCTTGTTAGCATAGGTAGTACCAATTAATTCTTATAAGCTATCTCAAATTGTGCAGTCTTATACCTGCACAGCCTTTGGAATCCCTTTCTTTCGGGTGTCGATTCGATTCATTCATGCATGTAACCCCACGCTGGAAGCCTATCAGGAGCCGCTCCTTGTCCGTGCCTCTTTTCACCGGCGATCACTCCTCGCCCTAGTCAACGCTCGGGATGCTACATCCATTTCAAAGTTCGTTGCAATTTGCAACAGATTTTGACAGTCTATTACAAATATTAGGTTTCATATCACTCTTACGAGTGTGACTCAAGCTATAGAGGACCCAATCAGTATAATAATTGATGAGGATGTTGATTTTGTAAAGTCTTACTATGAAATGTCTGATGAAGAAGTAGTTGCTCTTGAAAAATTCTCACTGAGGTTGTTTCACATAGAACAAAGTTGTGAACTAATGGTGGATAAGAAGTTGAGTATGGTCGACATTGCTGAGAAGATTAACCTTGAGTTTGAAGATGATTTGACATGTATATTTAATGATGACAATGCTAAAAAACTTATCCTGCATATCCGCATTATGAATAATGAAGTTCCCAAGGGAGAGATTTAAGATGAATATGCTGAAGATGATGTTTTCTTAAAGAAAATACAAAGCAACATGCCTGACAATTACGACCTTACAAGGTATCTTAGACATCAACAAAGTTTTCATAAAAAATACTAAAATCCATTTACATTTTGATGTGGCATGAAAGGTTGATGTAACAAGGACCATAAGTAAGCACTTGATTGAAGTTATTGAAGTTCTTGTATTCAGGAAGTTCAGTAGGCTCTACTGGATGAATTTCGTGTTGTCATTTATTTTGATTGTTCTTATGTCAATTACAAGCATATGGCTATTCTTTGTGATACCATGACTTATCAGGGGAATTTGGCTATTCCTTACCGATACTATGATACTGGACTAATGATAAGATGCTCATTTGAAGAGACTGTTGATATTTTCTTTGATGTTGCAGTATATGCTGAGACTAATTACTTGAGATGTGTCACTGAAAGTCAACTAGCACCCATCGGCACAGGTGAATGTGCCTTTTATCTTAATGATGACATGCTGAAGAATGCTATCAAGCTCCAACTACCGAGTTACATTGATGGAGTTGACTTTGGCATAACGTCTGCTTGTTTACCAATATCTGGAACTCCATATCATGAAAGCTTGATGTCTCGAAGTTATTTGTTGAGCCCAATACGTGTGTCGTACAATTCATTTATAAATTAAAAAATTTGATTAGCACAGTTGATCTCACTTGTGGCATGTTGGCTTTGGGCAATTATAGCATCCAATAGGTCTAGGGTTCAACAATTTGCGATGGCGTCAAGATCGTTGCAAATTGCCATCGCAATTTCTGCCTTTTCAATTAGTATTAAGAAGGTATGAGAAGGAACTAACTTATAATTGATTAATATACTTATATTATTTTGTTCGCTTCCTCAACAAAGGAATGAAAATTCTACTGTATTGAAAAATGGTAACTCATCATTCAATGATAATGTAAAATTATTTGACAAACTCCAAACAGATACTAATGCGTATGAAAAATTTAGCGAGTGACTTAATGGTTGGGTAGGTGACAGAACTTTGCAACATTCAAGGCAGTTTTTAAATAGTATGAAGTAGTAAAAATTAAGGGTTTTATAATTCTCATGTTGAAAGAGAATTGAAATCTCATGTTGTAGAGATAAAAAGCATGTGAGACCCATGTGTTAGAAAAAATTATATGTAGGACCCATGTCAGCACGGAATCGAATGGTGTGTAGGAAAATTGTAATTCTCATGTTAAATGAGAATTATAAAACCCAAAAATTAATCACTCATCACCAAAGAATTAATAAGCCTACAAACTTTTTCTATAAAAAATTATTAAAAAAATATAACTTTATTTTTTTGTTTAAAAAAAAGAAGTAGTCTGTTAACTTTGTGAATAAATTACTTGTTGGTATTAAGTAACAGGGATTTAAACTTCTCATTTAACATAACTTAAATTTTTTTCCATACTTTTCATCTTCTTTTTTTAAGGATAAATAAATTGTTATGTTATACGATGAAACAAAATATTCCTATTCTCACAATAAAATGTGAGTTCCATTCCTTAACTTTTCTCTCTCCACACTCCTCTCTTCTCTCCATTGTGAGAGTAGGAATTGTTATGTTACATTATGTAAGATAACAATTCATTTTTTTTAATTAAATAATGGGTCCATTTCAGAATTTGTATATGCAGCATAAGAAGATCCCACTTTTCCTATCACATGATAAGTGATTTACCAAAGTAATATATGAAAAAGTTACAAGTTACCTGTTGCGAATTCGGCAAGTATACCGTTCGTTTCAAGTAATAAAAGTGATAAGTAAAGATCGTTCCTTCGAGGATTAATACATCAAGTATTAATTTAACTATTCCCCTTAAGTTGGAAAAAAAAAAGTTTGTTTGATTTGTGAAAGTGATTGATTGTTGGAATTTTAAAAACAAAAATTTAAAAACAATAATATTTAAAAAGTATGCAAGAAAAGATCAAGAATGTCAAGAAAATATGAGTTATGAAAAATTTGTAAAAAGACTGTAGCCAGGATGCACTTCACCTCTGATCCTCCCTTATATTTCTATAATGTATTTTATAATTAATTAATTCGTTTGCTTAGACAATTCATTATTTTTCTATAAAATAGTTGAACCCTAATGTCTTAGTGATTTCAATCCTTTAATCCAATTAGAATCCTGGTGTCCTAGTAACCCCTCTTGAATTAAGCATTAAGCAAATGAATTAAAAGTCTGCAATCTATGTAAGCATATGTCTAGGTCATGCACAAATTGTTATTCTACCCTTGTCCAGATTAAAATCTCAATATGTCTATTGTGAGCCCTAACCCTCAAAGTCCTATAATTTAGAGTGATCAGTTTTAAACAGGATATGGAAAAATTAACACAGGCATAATAAAACAAACTAACTAATTAACTTATAAAAACAATATAGGAAATATAAAGGATTCACATTGGGTCCGTGATCCCAACTACAAAAAGAAACTAGCCAGACATAGCTAACTCTAACAAATTAAAAGAAAAAGAATTCATAACAAAGAAAGAAAAGAAAAAGATTAAGAAGAAATCTTTAGTCTTCAGTTTCTCTGAATCTGCTTGCCTCTGTCCATTTGTCTTCTTCTTTTTTTGTGTTTCCAAGAGCTGCCTTTTTATAGGGATGAAAACCATATATTTGATTTTCCATAATATCTTCAATGGAATATTCACTATAATCTTTAATCATATCTTTTATCTAATCCTTCAAATCTTCTAATCATATCTTTGACCAAATCCTTCAAATATTCCTCTTTTTAATTTAATGAAAAACTTTGTTTAAAAATATTCAAACGAAGATTTGATAAGATCTTCAATAATTCAGAAATTCATAGCAACTCTACTTGATATCTCCAATTTATCTCTTTAGTGAGCTGAAATTTACTGTAAAATATAAGAAATCTTATGAGAATATTATTGAAAATAAAATAATAATTTAATTATAATTCTCATAACTTTTAATTACTTTTAAATTAATTTCATGCTCATATTGACCTTTAATATATAGTAAATTAGAGACTCACCGTTACCTTGAAAATTTTACCTTGAAAATTTCAAAAGGAAACGGCAAAAGTCAAAAGTTGCACACCTCTGTCCAAAACAATTTGTAAATTTGCATCAATACAATTTTTCCCGTCTTTTTCACAAAAGTGCTAGCGGACAAAGATAATAATTTCACCAATTAGTAAATAGGAACTGCAATGACTGAAATCATGAATATATCAAGTCATAAATATCATCTAATAATTCATCAGATTATGAATTAAAGTATGAGTATTATCTTACACTTTGCTCAATTCAAGCCGTTTAATTTACTTCCCACTTTAGTCCTGTACTTTCTATCTGGTTATACCACTCATCATGTCCTTAACTTTTTGGAGAAAAATCAATATCTAGTACTTTCTTCGTTAAATTAATTAAAAGAAAAAGTGTATCTGATTTTAAAGAATATAAAGTTATATCATTTTAAGTGAGAGAAAAAATAAAATATGAAGAAAAAAAAGAGTGAAAAAAATAAATAAATTAGATCCCACTTTTTATAAGAGTAAAATAACACAATTATATCATTTAAAATAACTAATACTTTTCCATTAATTAAATGGCATAAATGGAAGCTGGATTGGTACATTGAGTAGTACACTACACATAAGCGACAATCTTTCTTAGTTTGTTACCTACAAGTATGAAATCCTTTTCATATTCTGTCAACTCCCCATTTTATCATGCTTCCACTAGCACTTGTTCAAACTTATCTTTTATATTGATCTCAAAATTATCTTTACAAAATTCATATCCCAAACAATGTGGGTGAGTGTTTGTAATTGTTTCTCATATCCAAAATTCCAATCCTAATTCATTTGATTTGCAATGTGCTTTAGCTGCTCAAGCTAGTGGTCCATGTGTCAACATGAAGAACCCAAAATATTCATTCCCCCCTTCATTTTGAAACTCATAACATTGTCCATAGAAGTTCCTACTTTCCTACATTTATCTCTGAAAGTCTTTTAACTTTTTCGTAAATTCCAAACTTCTTGAAATCCCACATTCCTCACTACAGGACAAATGATATTGGGTGGAGAAAAGTGACAAGGGGAACACAGCATTCATGCCCAATTTGTAGAGGCAACTAACATGATAGTGTAGTTGTCACATTATCATGCAGATAGAAAGTAGGGCTAATGAGAAATTCCTCAAGAGGAAATCCCATGAAATCGACATACTCAACAAATTTGGATCTTAGCAAGTAGCAACAACGATAGTTCCTTGACAGGGTGTGTGTCACAATTAAGACAAACACAGTTCCATCCTCTTATTATATCCACCATAAGATTACTCAGTTATGCTCCTTCCATGTCTATATCATTATTCGTTGGTGGGTCTGGTGGTAGATTTATCCATCAGAAATTGGGGGGCAGAGACAATCCCATTTTGATTTTGGTTTAGAAGTTTTGAAGAAAAAGCCCAACTTGATTGTATTGATGTTCTAAGTATGTTCAATTATCCAGGGGAATGGCATGACCATGTTGCTTTCGACCCAGATAAGGTTCATCCATTTCGATTAACAAAGGAAAATTTTAGAAATGATAATGCATACGTTTTGGGAATTTAAACCCTGCACACTCATCTAGCAAAAACAAATGAAAAACAATCATAGCCTAGTACCTTACCCCTAAGGCACATGCCCATCTTTATGTGTCTTTTTCTTTTCTTCCCTGTCTACTAATTTCCTTTTTCTCTTTTGTTCTTCAGAGTATGGCATGCAAGTATGCTAGGATAGTGTGTTGCAATTAGTGGCTTTTGCACTAACTTCATCATCATACATGTATGAAGCAACCACATGAATCTACAATTTTCTTTAGCAGACTCTCAGATTTCCCACTTTATCAGTAAAAGAAATAGTAGTAATGTCAATTCATAGTGACCCTCAGATTTCCCACTTTATCAGTGTAAGAAATAGTTATGTAAAGTCTATGAAAGTATATAGGCTCTGCAATGCAAAATAACCAAACCGAATGGAATTATATTTTTTTAACCAGTTTTGTGAACCGAATTAGTTTAATAAATCAGTTTAAAAATTAAATCGAATCAAAAGAACTAACTTGAAAAATCGTTTTAGAACCGGTTTGGAATAAGTTCAGAATCGGTTTGCATACCCGAACCAAATCGGTTCTGAAACATAAACCCGTTCTCAAAAAATTAAAATAATTCGGTTTGGTTCAGCCAAAAATATTATTCGGTTTAACAAAAAAAATCAGATTAGAGTGGGCTCATAACCACCCTTAATGAAGGGTGAACATGGAACGAGTATTTAAATCCATGCACATGGACATATAGTAATATCATATCCAAGATTCTTAAGGTAGATGGGATAACATCCACTTACCCAATTTACATGGAACAGTGAACGAATTACCACACTTTTCCAAAAAAAAATTTTTATGTCACGTGAATAGTATTTTTTATCAGACTACCACGCATTCAAATTTATTATCAGTCGTAGCAAACTTGGTTAAGCCACGTCACACGTTCTCATTAACGTACTAAGTTCGCTACCAGTCATAGCAAACTTCATCACCTATAATTCCATGATACGTGCACACTTTGCAAGAAAAAAACTTATTGGCTCCGCTAGGGTGGTGAATCAGTGAAACATACCAGACGGGGCAAGACTACCTAACTCATTTGATAGCGACCTTGGTACACTAATGGAAACGTGTCACGTGGCCTAACCAAATTCGCTATGACTGATACTGAATTTGAATGTGACAATCTCATAAAAAGTAAAAAATATGACAATTTGGTCAATGCGCCAATTTACATCTACATGAAATTAGGTATAGGAAGAAAGTGTACGAGTAAATTTTATTTTATTTGATCTAATAATTTCTGAAAAAATAAAATAAAAATAAAGATTAGTTACTCATGAGCCATAAAACTCAAGTGATACTAAGTCTCTTTAAATATCAAGGCACTTTTCTTTACCATTGGCTACTCGACCTCTTCTCCAACAAAAATATACTAAAAAATCAATTTGTTGGTTAAGTTTTAAGTTGTAATATATATTTTACTACTGCTTTAAATTTTTAGTTAGGTGAATTACTGAGTACAAGTAGATTGATGGCAAAAAATAGTGTAATGGTGAGAGTATAACTTATACTGATATAAAATTATCTTAAATCTATATGGGGTAAGTTATTTTTACACTGGTGTAAGAATAAAAAATCTTACGTCCAATCTCGATTATTGATCCACTTATATTTAATGGTTCTCATATTTAATAAATCAAAACTATTAGATATAAATATATAATGACAAAGATTGAGAATATAACTTCTATTGGTGTAAATTGATCATAAGTCTATATATATTAACAATATAAAGTCTATAAGCACAAACATTTTTATTTAATACTTGTACATTTAAATTGTTTTAATGAAGGGTTTCATATTTCTCACGTTATAAGAGATAAATTTATTTTTTGCACACAATTAAAAGTGTGTGGGCCCATATAGGTTCATGTAAGGAAAAGAGAGAGAAAGATAAAATATTAGCCCTATATATTTTTATGTATATGTAGAAAATAAATTTATTTCCTATAATATGATAATCATTAAATCCATAAAAGAAAAGGCATGATTGACCCTTGAGGGGAGAAAGACAGCAATAGCATGATCCTGTCTGCCGATTTATAAATAAGGAGAAAAAATTGTTTGTACTTATCCTTATTCCAGACAATCGTCCCCCAGCCACATACCTTATCAATTTCAGCTTAAAAATTCGGATCACATTTAACAAATTTCTTATGTCGTCCTCTCAAAAGTTCTTTTAAAGGTTCATAAGATTACATATACATCACACCTTCACTCATTAATGCTATCGGGGCTTAAATACGGAATGATTTCTACTTATATAGTGTAATCTAACATGTATTTGTTATTTTTGTTTCACAAATGCTAGATAATTGCGCCTTTAAGATAATATAAAATTTTGAGAGCCTAAAGACCCCATTTGTATAAAAGGCTTAATGGTATTGCGTTGTATTTCAAGAAATTAGTCATTTAGGTGTGATAATATTTGGGAAAGCAAAAAAAATTAGTATAGGCAATGAACTTCATTTATTTAATTACTCTATATATTATACAAGTGTCGTGCATTTTCATAAATTTTCCTACATCTTTATAGTACTTGACTCCAATTTACGTTACACCAAATAAATATACACAAGGCGATTAATGTAAGAAGATTATGCACTGTTAGGGATGAAACTGGGCTGGGCCGGCCTACAGAGGCCTACGGCCCGACCTACGACAGGCTAGACCTGACTTAATATATTTTATAAAATAGGTCGGGTTTGAGCTTTGAAAAAGCTTTTTTAATAAAAAGACTGTAGGTTCACTTTCACAAGGCCTGACCTATAAGCCTACATGCCGGCTTATATTGTATTATTTATTTGGGAAATAGTTTTCTTATGTTGTAGGAAAAAAATTATCTCATGTAGTAAAAACAAAAGTATAAGTGGGACCCACATGTAAGAGGAAAAAGAAAAAATAGAAGTGAGACCTATCTCTCTTTTGTTTGTGTAGGAAATTGACTTCTCTTATGTAACGTGAAAAAAATATAACCCTATTTATTTTAAATAAAATAAAATAGAATAAGTATGCCTTTAAGAAAAAACAAAAGATTTAAATTTAATCAATTGTAATTATTTATAACTTAATTATATTCGATTATGTTTTAATAGAAATCTGACTTTATTTCTTATTTAGGAGAAACCAACATCTCAACATGTTAGATTGTGTATATGAATATATTAAAAGATTTTTTGGAGAGGTTATACTTATTACAAGCATCATGGTGTGTTTATTGGATTCATGTAGTTATTTTAATTTACATAGTATGGATTTATTTGTTGGATCTGATAAAATATATATTATTTAGTTTGAGCATTTTGCTTTTGAAAGTGACTTAAATGCAGATTGTATGAGTTTTGTTGTGGTTCATGATTTTGTTTGATGTTGAAATTATAAGTTTTGGTTTAGCAACAGAATTTGTGTATTTTGTAAAGTTGATTCATGGTTCTGCTAACGGATTAGGTCAGACCATATTTTTTTTATAAATGGATCAAGTCAGACTAACAATTAGACTTATACTAGACTGGATCAGGCCAAATTAAATTTTTTTTTATGTAGGCTTGAACTTTTCGGAATAAAACTTTACTAGCACAGCTCAATTTTACCCTTATGGACTATGCACTGCCATTAGCAATGTCTGTGAGCTGCGCATGTGTTGGATTGGAGGTAGAAACAGTATTTCTAGAATTGAAAACCTCACAATATTTTAATTATTTATTAATAAAATTTAACGATATAATAAAGAATCAATTTTAACCCAAAAATTTAAGTTGTTAAATGATTATTGTATTAATAATTTTATATTTTATTTTTTAAATATCTTTTACCTAAAAAAAATGTTGACTAAATATTTCACTTCATTCTTAAAAGAATAACAGTCATTATATTAGTTTTTTTTTTAAATTATTACTAAATTAATTCTTTAAAAGATTAATGCATCAGCGCATTAATTTTTCAAATGTCGAAAACTATTTAGCTATAAAAGTGTAAGCAACGGGTAAAAGGGAACAATTTTGTCCGATTGGCTGAAATAATCGATGTTTGTTTCAGGAGTTCTCAAGTGCACGTGGCAATCTCTCTTCTCCTCGTTTAGTTGAAAGATTTCATGACATTTATCTATCAAACACAGTTGTCTATGTAATTACAAATGCGTGTAAAAAATTTACAAATACACTGTTGATGAATGCAACTTCCAACATGGTATTTGTGTGAAAACTGGAGAAATGAAAAAAGTGGGTGAAAACAGTGACATTAATACCCCTCTTCTTAACTGAAAGTTGGAAATGGTCTTGAAGGTCGATGCATGCTGGAGGGAAAAACAAAACTTTTTCATTGCGGAACACACATGCATTCAAGATCATGCTTTAGGAAAGCATGATGTTACCTTGTTCATGAAAACTCGTGATGATCAAAGTAGGTCTGAAGGGTTCAGACCCTCTAACGTTGATCCACACCACCCACTGCTTCTAGGTGCAAGAACTCCTTCTTGTGAAACCGCCAAGTGATCACTACAATGAGGCTTGCTAAGCGCACACACTGTGTGAAGAGAAATGCTAGGTAAAAGTGTTTGAAAGAGTGAAGCTTTCAATGTGAAATCTTCACAAAAGTGGCGCAGGAGAGGAGAAGAGAATGACTTGGTTGGTTTTCTAAAAACCCTAGAAGGAACATATGTAAAGAGGCGCGCACAAGAGGAGCCTATTTGTTAAAAACAAATCAAATATTTAATCAATAAAAATCCCTTCCAAAAGGGCGCTCCATCAAAGAGAGAGAATAAGATTTGTTGCAAATCAAATCTCATCAAATCTTGCCAACAACATCCTATCATATCTTTATGATATATTAGGTTCAAAACCTAATCAAATATCTGATCATAAATCATCATATAATCAGTTATATGGTGCGCCCCATATAGCCTAAATAATGACCAGATACATTTGAGTAGTTGCATTCAAACTTGAATCAAATCACTCAAATATTCTCCCAACAGATCGTATCTTCTGGAGCTGATTCTGATGACTAGCCAACAGCCAATCAGCACCCCAAATCTTCTTAGATTATGTCCAAAAGATTTCCTCTTGATACGTTCCAACAAGATCTCATCTTATCCTTTTGTTATGAAACAATTTTTCATAGCCAATTCAAATTCGAATTTCAAACATTTGAATTCAAACTTTCAAACACTTAAATTTTAAATTCAAATTCTAATTCTAAATTCAAATTCAAATTTCAAAATTCAAAATTCAAATTTAAAATTTCAAAATTCAAATTTCAAAATTCGAATTCAAAATTCAAATTTCAAAATTCAAATTTCAAATTTCAAATTCAAAATTCGAATTTCAAATTTCAAATTTTAAATTCCAAAATTCAAAATTTAAATGTTTGATAATTAATTTAACTAATTAAATTAATTAGTAATGACTTGGACTATCCAAGCTCATTACAATGATCCATGCGCCCTCCACCCCTTTAGGTGGAGTTCCAAACAACTTCTTGGGCTAATAACTATTATTAGGCCCAATACCTTTAATGCTAGAGCATCTAGACAATTAGGTGTTTGTGTGTGACCCATTAGGTCCAACATAGCCACTGACATAAATGAGTCTGGGCCCAGTAAGCCCACAACCCATCTAATGACAACACAGAGCACTAGCAATGCTTTGTTGCCCCAGAACTAGTTAGATTAATGATTTGATCATCCTATTAAACATATTTGGTTGTCGTATGTTTGTCCCTTCGTCTCGGTTACCTTCCCATAAAACCTAGGGTAAAGAAACGTATCATCCCTTGCGGTTTAGGGTTAGCTTTTTATGAAATAGGGAGTCTTCAATTTACTGACTCTAAAGGCAGATCATCTTATGATCTCTTTTACTATGCATAGATTCCCAAGTCACTGTAAATGTCATCCTGATTTCTCCGGTTTAAGGATAACCTAATCTCTCACAGAGATTTGACGGATTCCTTCATCTTATTACCCTAGCCCTGTGCCCTATCAGGACAAGCCCAAGAGCATACCTATGAGTCTCCATGTTTCAGGCAGATGAGGTATACAATCAAGGCATGCCTTCTAGAACACAGTCTAAGTGATAACTTCTGGTCTAAGGAAAGACATACCCAAATATATAGAGACTACTCTAATGATACTATCTGTGAGATTTCCTCATAGAGTCTCTTTGAGGGTCCGTTCAGTGCGAGCTATACCCTTATAGGTCCACCCACGACTTTAGCTAAGACATCTCCATATCTGTAGCACATGAGTTCTATACCTTGTATCCATATACAAGTAGATAAGTCGTGCTAGTCTTACCAGAGATTACTGACCCTATTCTCAGTATCTCTAGACTAGGAACATAAAATTAGGAATAAACATCCGGTATTCTTGAATCCTCTTGATTGTGATCTCATCACAGATACTCAAGAAATACCTATTTTATTCCACGGGGTTTATCAAGTTATTCATAATATATTAACATTAATATCGAGACATAATTATGAAACAAGATAAAGAGTGTTTTTATTTATTTGCGACAATATTAAAAAGGTCTACATCTATGTCCTTATTTAATCATAAGATTGTCTCTAGGACACCCAAATACTAACATTAACCACATGTGACCCCAAACCTCGATCACATCTCTGCCAAAAAAACTTCCTCTGCATAATTTTTATAACTTCATAGCCACAAAAAAGCCTTCTGCAACTATCAAGGAAGAGCTAGAAACATAAAATTAGGAATAAACATCCGGTATTCTTGAATCCTCATGATTGTGATCTCATCACAGATACTCAAGAGATACCTATTTTATTCTACAGGGTTTATCAAGTTATTCATAGTTATTCATAATATATTAACATTAATATCGAGACATAATTATGAAACAAGATAAAGAGTGCTTTTATTTATTTGCGACAATATTAAAAAGGTCTACATCTATGTCCTTATTTAATCATAAGATTGTCTTTAGGACACCCAAATACTAACATTAACCACATGTGACCCCAAACCTCGATCACATCTCTGCCAAAAAAACTTCCTCTGCATAATTTTAATAACTTCATAGCCACAAAAAAACCTTCTGCAACTATCAAGGAAGAGCTAGAAGCCATAGCATCAATACTTGAACAGTAATGGCAACAAAAGGAAGAAAGAAGGGAGTTCTCATATGTACAGTTACAGATCCAAAACATATATGGAGAAATAGCTGGGAACGTGAATCTTATTGATGTTCCCCTACAGTTATAAAGTCATTTTTAAAAGGGTCATTTTTAAAAGGGTTTTTTTTTTTAATTTCAATATGTTTTCCCATCAATATTCTATCTTCAACCAAACACCTATTTTAAGAATTTCACTCAATTTTTCTAGTAAAATTTTGCCCAACCAAATGCCTTTTTTTAAACTTCCCTATCTAACTCACTTTCCCTGCACATCCCTATCAATTACATTTCCCTAGTAAAAAACAAATTCACCTGAACCAAACACCTCCTTAGTCGTACACGCAATTTCCTCAAAAGCTGGTTAGAAAGCAGCCATGGGCTAGTTTTTAGATTTGGAAAGTTGACCACCTATTGCACTGACATGACACGACACAGAATAGGACACATACGATATTTTGATATATTAATTCAAAAAAGGGTTTTATTATTCTCCTTTTACATAAGATAGTTATCTTAAGTTGTAGAGAGAAAATGGGTGGGTCTCACCATTACAAGAAAAAAGAAAAAAGAAAAATGTGAGGTGCGAAAATCGAAGTGAGAGAGTAGGAGAGAAGTTATCTTATGTAAAAGAAGAGTAATATTTTCCAAAAAAAATATTAGATTTTGATATATTAGGACACATTTTGATATTAAATAATATTTTTAATTTATGTAGTTTATATTATATTTAATATTCAATAATTTAACAAAAAAAATGAAGTTAAACTTATAATACCCATCAATTTTGTTAAGAAATATAAGATATCGCAAATATTTATATTAAACTCAATAAAATAATAATTGTAATCCAAAAAAATCTAATAGTTGGAGCTAAAAATGCAACGCAACGCAACCTTTGAACCCTTTTTGAGTCCCTGCAATGCATGTTGGAGTATCAGGAAGTGTCGGATATGACACATCAATTTTTTTAAAGTGTCGGTGCATCATAGCTGATCAAATCAGCAAATCAAGGATCCCACCAGTAAGATTAATTTGCATTTTTTATTTTACAATATTTATTATAATAAATTAATTTTCCCTTGACATGTTAACATTAACCCTCATAAATATTTTTCTAATATTTATTTTTTAGAAAAATTGTTTCCCCGACTAGTTTTTCGAAAAGCCAACTAATTGTTAGGGTGTACTCCTCCTCTCATGCTTAGTAGCTAGGATAGTTTGACTGGAATCCTCTAAAGATAAAGTTGAATGAGAAACCTCTTTAGAAAAGATTTTTGTAACAAGTTCTCTGAAGACTCTAGAAGAAGGTATAAGGTTTCTTCTCATTGAGCGTACCTCTAGCGTGACTAGGGAAGCAGTTTGAATCTTTGAAATCCTATTTTCATAACGAAAGAGATTTTTATTCCTCTGCGAGAACGTACATATTAAAATTTGTTGTGTCTCTTGTTTCCATCTCTCACCTTTTACATTTATTATTCTTGCTGCATTTCCAATCAATTGGTGATTATTGATCTTTAGTGTGTTCTGGTCGATCGGTGATACTGAATTGCTGACCAAAAAAACTAAATTGTTGAGTGGTATGCTTGAGAACATCAATCCGTCAAATTATGTGTGTACCGAGTGGTAAAAAGTGTAGTGCAGACCAAGTAGTTGTGCCAGGCAGTACAGTTACCTTGTCCCTACAGTCCTACACTAATTTGGTTCGAACAAACGATTTTTCAGCAATAGTCTTTAAACTCGAATTCTCTTATCACTTAAGTTAAGACCTATCCATGCTTGTGATTATTTCAATATCCATATTGTTAAATAATTTATTAATTATATTTAATAGACTTCAGATATTTATTGTGAAAACCACTAACCAATAAAATGCTTCACAAATAAACAAAAGAGTGACACCTAAGGAAAAAACTTGAATATGATAGCAACATCCCGTTTCTTTTCTCTTGATCTTGTACAGTTTGCAACCTTCTTGTGTCTTCAAAAAGGCATAACCGTAGAAGGCCCAAAAATTAAAAAGGCAAAAGCACAAAATTGTACGTGGTCATTGTGATTCCTATGGCCTAGATCACAGACGAGTTACCACAATGATGATAAGTTGTTATTCTTCATTGTCTCACCAATGATGTGTAAGAATGAAACTCAACAAAATTCAAAATATTCCAATATATGATCTTTTAGAATCAGATTTGGATTAGACTTAATTACTAGAAACACGTCTGGCTATGCTAATACTTCATAGTTCATCGCCAATTTGTTCATGAACTATAGGCCCAGAATGCACAATTTTATTTTTTCTTCTTATGAACAATTACCTGAAATTCAATATTTTATGACATTGTACACCGAAAGAGGAGTTCGAATCGTTGGATAAAGTAACAGAGTGTGAATTTAAATTAATTAATTTCTGAATAACTTTCTTTCTAATTTCTGGAAAAAAAAATTAGAAAATTTATTTTCCCCAAAAAAAAAATTGTTACCAAACATGTATGATCTCGTGTATGTATCCTCACGAAAGTTCTAAACAAAAGCCTAATGAGAGTCTCCACAATTTATAGAGAATAAATCGTGTTCATGTTCATATATGTTGTGACTTGTGATACTTTGCACACTTAATTTTGTTATATTATAACATGCAACGGCGGATCCAGAATTTTTTATAATACCGAAAATAAATGTTAAAGTTATAAATGATAAAAAGATTAATAGAAAGAGCTATAATTATTACAAATATTTTTTAGAGTGGGACTACCTATTTGAACTTATAGTCTATTACAGCTACCAAAATTTCATTAAGTTTAAACCCACGTCTTGTCATGCTTGTCTGAAAAAGAGAGAAAAATAATTTTTTTATCCAAATGTCACTTATTGAATGACAGATGTACCTACTACATATGTACATAAGATGATCTCCTCCCTTAGGTCATATATTCTCATATCAGATCCGTGTTCGTGCTGGAAGGATCAAAACTGCACACCCTAACATATGGGCAAATTAAGGGCCCGTAGTACAGCCCATTTTGTACAGTAATGGACATCTAAAATGCAATTAGACACCTTTCATTGAGGTCTCCTTTCTGCAAATTCTTTTTCCTATTTTCACGGAATCTTAAAGACCCCTGTCTCTAATTTCATATCTACTAATTGGTGGAAAATGCATTGTTGACAATAAAAAATACCATGTCTAAACGTCCGCTTTTGGCTTGTCAGAGATATCAGAAGTGCAATGGGTTTTTCAACTGTTATAATATAACACATTGTTATTTGGCTAATGGCGTATATAATAATCCGAACCTATAAAATGAGAAATTATGATTTAGCCATGATTAAAGAGATTAATTAAAAAAGAAATCTAATTATTACAGCAAGTTATTTCCATAATAGGAACGACGTTTCCAGAGGAGGAACGACGTTCCCGTGTTGGGAATGTCATAAGTCACTTTTAAAATAAAAGTACAATTGGAGAGAATGTTCGATAAAAATACAATATTTTAGAAATTGCCGGAAAATTAAAAATGAGTTAGTGAGAAACTATCTCAATAATTTAAATAATATCGAAATCCATATAGATGAGTAAATTCATAGTTTATGAATTAAACACACACATTAATAAAAATGCTAAGTTGTGGCTAGTTTTTTTAGTAAATAAAGGATTATAAATAAGTAAGTTACCAAGTAAGGAGTTGTTGACCATGTCAAATGGGACCAAGATCACTTAAGCGAGATTATTTTCACTCAAAATATAAGTCACCAACAACCCCCTTCCCCTTCATTTTGGTGGTCCACCATTGGAAAGTAGAGAAAAGCTTCAAGAAAACCTAGAATGAGCTACACTCTATGAAATCGAGTGGTTTCAAAGCCAAACTTATTTAGAATTTCGCAAAGAACCACACCAACCCTTATTTTTGTGCGGGTAGCATTGCAGAGAGAGATCCTTCCTCTCAAAGTTTGAGATTCATGGAGCTTTTGGGGTTTTGGGTGGCTTAAAGCTTGTGGAAGCTTAAAGGGTTCTTCCTTTCCATTCTAAGGTGATTATTGAGTTGTTCCCATTGACATATTGGTTGAGGAAAATCCATTGGAAGCTCCATTGGTTCAAGATCAAGTTCTTGAAAATTTGACAAAGAGGGTTGTGCTTTTATGGTGTTGGTGATTGAGTCTCTTGAAGTAGAGAAGAGCACGCTTGGAACGGAAGTCTACAAAAGGGTAAACTTCTCGACCTTGGGATTAATCCCCTTGTATGTTCTACCATGCCCCATTAGGGTAATGGTTGATTTGATAGTGGTGCATCATAGTGTCATGGCATGGTAGAGTGCATTTCAGGATGATTGATACTATGATGAATGATATATATGATAGCATGTATTATCAGTATTCATGAATAATTATAATATGTATATATGCATTTGCTTCTCATGAACGCAACAAAATTTCATGAGTGTAAAGCCTAGTAGACGTAAGAAAAGTCTATGGTAAGCAATGTATTGTATGGACTTTCCTTGGGCCTAACAAAAGTCCTTGAGGTTTGATTCCTATGAAACCTAGCAAAAGTTTCATGAAAGGACCATACCAAATCATAAGACGTAGCAGGAGTCTTATGTACGGTTAATATCAGAAAAATAGGAATTTTTCGTGGACTCGGCATTTGGGACATCCATATGGTCATATACCTAAGAAAGACAGTCTGTAGTGGATCTCTCTTGGAAGTTCCTTGGTTATAAGATGATGTAATAATTAAGAAATGGTGAATGATGAATAACAGTAAAAAGAGAAAAAAGTAAGAAAGAATGAGTGAACTGCTTTCCTTAGACGAAGTAAAAGTCCTTGGGGCTTGATGCCTAAGAGGCGAAGCAAAATTCTCTTGAAAGCAATGCATGTACGAACTTTCCTTGGGCGAAGCAAAAGTCCTTGGGGTTTGATTCCTATGAAACAAAGCAAAAGTTTTATGAAAGGACCATACCAGAATACAGGACGAAGAAAAAGTCTCATGAACAGATAATAACAGAAATTGTATGGACTTTCCTTGGGCAAAGCAAAAGTCCTTGGGGTTTGATTCCTATAAAATGAAGTAAAAGTTTCATGAAAGGACCATACCAGAACATGGGATAAAGCAAAAGTCTCATGAACAGATGATAACATACACATGAGGAATTTCCCTTAGAAGCTTAGAAGAAGCAGAATTCTCGGGGATGTATACCTAAGAGGGATAGCCCTTAGTGGATCTCTCTTAGTAGTTCCATCAGATAAGCTATTATGTATGTATGAATGCATGTTGACTTCCCTTGGACAAAGCATTCGGGAAATCCTAGGGTTCAGACACCTAAGAGGGACTTAGTGGATCTCTCTCTTGGAAGTTCCACCAGATAAGATATGATAAGATGAGTAAGAAGAGATAATGTATGAGATTAAAAGTATATAGTAAGAAAGGGACTTTCCTTGGAGCTATCCTTCAGGATCTCCTTGTGGTCAGATACTGGCACGGAGGATTCAATTGCTTAAACAAAACAAAGAAATAAAAAAAAGAGGTCATGAAGAAGAAGAAGAAGAAGAATTCTATGATTGCTTAATTTCTTCAAGCTCCTTCACTCTCTGAAATCTCTAGCTCTTGCTCTCTAAAACGCTCTTGCTCCATAATTCCTTCAACAAAAGACCCTTTAATTAGGTTTCTTTTCCTTTTTTATATGATTCCCAAAATCTCCATCAAATCTTTGCGCAAAATTCTTCTTTAGATGTAATTTGACATCCACTTAAATTAATCACGTGCTTTTGGCCCCAATAGCGCCACTCCAGCGCTACTTGCGCGGACAATATAAGGCATAATTCTAGCACTGGTAGCACTAGTACCGCGCTACCAGCACGGAGGATTCGATCTTTCTGGCGCTTCTAGCTCCAGTCCCGCGCTACTGATGCGGTGAAATAGTGGATTAATCATATTCTAGAGCTTCTAGCGCGGACTGGGCGCTCTTGGGCGGGAGACTTTGATTTTCCTTTCTTTTACTCTTATCATTTGATCTTTTTTTATGTAATTTTACCTACAAAACACAAGATTTTTCCATGAGAAGAGTCTGAGAATGGATTATCAGTTTTTGTTATAATAATGGCCTTTTTCAACTCAATTTAAATTAAATTATCGCTCATTTTAGCCTATAAAACAATATATGTTGAAGGCATATCAATTGGATATCAGGCTTTTAATTGGATTTAATTCGTTTTTATCCTAAAATTCCATATTTTCGTTGTTCCAGTAGTTTGAATATAACTTTTATTCTAGGTGCCCGATTAATCTCGTTCTTGTCCCATTTTGCAGATGATTCAGAGAGCTAGAAATGTTACATGAAAGCCAAATTCATACATGATGATGGTCAAAATTTGAGCCAAAATCTGACATGAATTCCTGAAATTTTGTGTGATTAATTAGGCCTGATTTTTTAATTAAGAGCTCAATGTACATGAAGCCTAAAGCCATTATTTCTGTTTTGTTTCCTTTTATTTTGGATTGAATTTGTAGAGCCTGAAACCCAACTTGATTAGGGGTTAAAAGGGTGAGATTATGGGATCTTATGGATCATCTTTTCATTTAAAGTTGCTTTTATAGTTTGATATCAATACAATTTTCATCTTTTTTCTCTCCTCTATTCATTAATCAACCTAAGGGTTGAGGATTTCATGGGTGAATCCTGATGATCTGCGGCTCACTTTTAATCAAATTCATTTCTCTTCCCTTATCTCGGATTCGAGATGTGTGATTGCACTCTAGGTGAGAGATTAAATGTTAGATTTAACGTTTAGGTTGATTAACCCAATGATCTCAAGTTGAAATGGGTTAATATTATGCGATTGTATGAGTAGATGCGCCGTATTCGATTAAACACTAAACGAACGTCTAAAGATGGTTCCTAAACGAATGCAGGGATTTCGATTCGTTTAAGGTCAACCACGATTTGGTAATTATTGTCCGATGGTGGATGTCCAAAGAATCCCAACTCTAGCTGGTTGTTTTTAAATAGAGAAATTCTCTTTTCCTTTTAATCTTGCTTAATTTCTCGTTTAAATTCTAATCATATTAAACCCTCTATTTTTAGTTCCTATTTTTATTTAGTTTCCATTTTTCTTTAGTTTTCATTTTACTTTAGTTTCCATTTTGCTTAGATTTCATTTTCCTTTAGTTTTTGTTTTGCTTTAGTTTCCGTTCTTGATTGAGTGATTAAATCCCTTGTAAAGTCCTTAAGAGACAATTCAGGTTATCCACTGTATTACAAATTTTAATGAACTTGATTATTTAATTTGAGTGAGTTCGCCGACTTACGTCAAATTTGGCGTTGTTTTCGAGGACTTTGCATCGGTCTTTTATCTCGACACGTCGGGTATTTTTGCAATTGTTGAACTTGCTCTGTTTAACTGAAATTTGGTGAGTCGAAGGAGGACGACATTCCAATCAATACTCGTAGCGATACATCATATGACCTATGCCCTATGAACCTGTGTTATAAACAGACCGAGAGGACCTTCAGAGTAAATGGACATCGCCTCGAGCCCTTCTGTGAAAGACTCTAGCAGCAACATATGGAGGCCGAGATTAGACTCACTGATGTAATTTACCCTCCCTAGGGAGTCTTCTTACCCTTCTCTTTATTTTATTTCTCTTTGAAACTTTAATTGTCAATAAGTAGATTTTCCTTTCCTTTCTAATAATTGTTGAGTTGTGCATAATATGAATTTGGACTGTTGCTTTGAATGAATCAATCTAATTGGGCTGAGTTCTTGACTCTTAGATTATCTGACTTGGTAGTTAAATTTATGATGCTTGTTGCGTGATTTGGTGTTAACCTTTGTGATATTTTGGCCCTATATGAATAAAACTCATTTTTTGTCATTCTCTCTTTCTTGTGTAGTTCTGCTCATAATTGTTGTTCTCTAGAACTTGCTCTTATTCTTTTTGAAACTGTATTTTTCACTTGCATGCATAAATATGATAGAGTCATTCTTTCTTTTATTTTTCTCACTTTGGTCAAATAGTCATCATTTGCATTATATTCCCTTTGGTTAGCCCATTTGTGCCTTTTGTATCTTTTTTTGACTTAGCCATATTACTAGCCTAAGTGGAAAATCATTTGATTCCGCACCTTAAAAATTTATTAAGCATTGTTTTCACTTCAGTATTGTTTTTAAGAGTGGGGTTTTGCCTGAGAAATGCTACATTTTAAGTGTGGGGAGGCATTTTATTTTCTGCCACTCATCATTGTTGAATTGTCAAAAAATAAAAAATAAAAATAGAAAAGAAATACAAAAAAAAAAAAAAAGTTCGAGTCTTAATTTTGTTTTAGTTTTGTTTCTTTAGTTCTTGACTAGTGCTCTTTTAAATTTCTTGAGTGCTTAGCCTCTCATTTCCATGTTTATCCATACCTTCACCCTAGCCCCATTACAACCCTGAATAATAAGTACTCTTTATTTGTACATGCATATGTTATTAGTAGTCGAGAAGTAGAAGTTGAGTAAGTTTATGGTTGAACAATTTTCTTGAGTGACACTTGCTTACCTAATACAATTGAGAGATTGATGGAGAACATTCCTTCGGAAACCATTTTGAGTTATTAGCATTATTAAATGACACTATCATGTTTTGTAATTTGAGATGAAGGAATTTCTAAATTGATTGGTTGATATGTTGAAGCTTTGTGATCCTTGTTCAAATTTTATATTCTTGGCAATTGTTAGAAAGGATAAGTCTATCTTTTAGTCTTTATTTTTGTTTTGTGATTTCTTTAGTTTTGTTTCAAGTTTTTGATTTTGCTTAGGAGCGCAAAAGGATAAGTGTGGAGGGATTTGATAATTGATATTTATTACATTTATTTGTTACTCTTGATTAATAATTTATGATTGTTTATTGCGTGAATAATGGTCCTTTAGGCTGAATTGGATATTGGACTTTTAATAGGATTTAATTCTTTTTTATCCTAAAATTTCATATTTACGTTGTTCCAGTATTTTGATCATAACTTTTATTCAAGGTGTCTAATTAATCCAATTCTTGTCCCATTTTGCAGATGATTCAGAGAGCTACAAATGTTACATGAAAGCCAAATTTAGACAAGAAGATGATCAAAATTTGAGCCAAAGTTTAACACAGATTGCTGGAATTTTATGTCATTAATTAGGCCTGAATTTGTAATTAAAAGCCCAATGTACATGAGGCCTGTAGCCATTATTTTTGTTTTGTTTCCTTTTATTTTAGATTAAATTTATAGAGCCTGAAGCCCAGCTTGATTAGGGGTTAAAAGTGTGAGCTTAAGGGACCTTGTGGATCATCTTTTCGTTTAAAGATGCATTTTATAGTTTGATATCAATACAATTTTCGTCTTTTTTCTCTCCTCTATTATTTAATCAACCCGGCGGTTGAGGATTCCTTGGTTGAATCCAGAGGATCTGAAGCTAACTTTGAATCAAATTCATTTCTCTTCCTTATCTTAGATTTGAGATGTGCGACTACACTCTATGTAAGAGATTAAATGTTAGATTTAACGTTTAGGTTGATTAACCCAATGATCTCAATTCGAAATGGGTTGATACTCTGCGATTGCATGAGTAGACACGTTGTTTGATTAAAAGTTAGGCGATCATCTAGAAAGGGATCCTAAACAAATGTAGGGATTCCAATTCATTTAGAGTCAACCACGATTTGGTAATTATTGTCTGATGATGGATGTCTTATGAATCCCAACTGTGGGTTGATTAAAGAATAGAGGAGAGAAAAAAGACAAAAATTGTATTGATCTCAAACTGTAAAATGTAACTTTAAACGAAAAGATGATCAACAAGGTCCCAAAATCTTGCCCTTTTAACCCCTAATAAAGTTGGGTTTCAAGCTCTACAAATCTAATCCAAAATAAAAGGAAACAAAATAGAAATAATAACTCTAGGCCTCATATACGTTGGCCTCTTCATTGCAAAATTAGGCCTAATTAATCACTTAATTGCAAAATTGTGTCGGTCTTTGGCTCCAAATTTGACCATCTTCTTGTTCGAAGTTGTAGCCCTTTGAATCTTCTGGAAAATGGGATAAGAACGAGTTTAATTGGACATCTAGAACAAATGTTATAATCAAAATACTTGAATAACATAAGGATAAAAACGAATTAAATCCAATTTAAAGCCCAATATCCAATTCAGCCCAAAGACCATTATTTACACACTAAACAAACCTAGATTATTATCGAGAGTAACAAATAAGTGTAATAAATATCAATTATCAAAAAAGTTTAATAAAATATTTTGCCCCACACTTAAAATGTTGCATGTCCCGAGATAATCCCCATTCTTAAATACAATACTAAAGTGAAACTAATGCTTAATAAATTTTCATGGTGCGGAATCAAATGATTTTACACTTAGGCTAGTAATGTGGCTAAGATAAAAAATGATACAAAAAGGCACAAATAGGCTAACCAATGGGAATATAATTCATGGGATGGCTATATAGCCAAAGTGGGAAAAATAAAAGAAAGAATACCTCTCATATTTATGTATGCAAGTGAAAAATGCAGCTTCAAAAAGAACAAGAGCAAGTTCTAAAGAACAACAATCATGAGCAGAAGCACATAAGAGAGAATGGCAGAAAATGAGTTCCATTCACAAAAGCCCAAAATCTCACAAGGGTTTACACCAAATCATGCAACCAACATCATAAATTTAACTAACAAGTCAGATAATCTAAGAGTCAAGAACTCAACCCAATCAGAATGATCCATTGAAAGCAACATTTCCAAATTCACATTATGCACAACTCAAAAATTATCAGAAAGAAAAGGAAAATCCACTTATTGACAATTAAAATGCAAAGAAAAATAAAACAAGGAAAAGGGAAAGAAGACTCCATAGGGAGGGTAAATGGCATCAGTGATTCAGATATCTACCTCCACACGCTGCTGCTAGGATCTCTCAAAGAAGGGCTTGAGGTAATGTCCATTTACTGCGATGGTCCTCCAAATCTGTTTATCATATAGCTCCATAGGGCATAAGTCATAGTGTAGCCGTTATGAGTATTGATCAGAACATCGTCCTCCTTTGGCTCACGAAAAATCAGCTCAATCGTAGCAAGTCATGCTAGACTAAGTGTTTTCTTATTAACCCAAGGGTTGGGCATTCTATGGTTGAATTTGAAGGACCTGCACCTCCCCTTTCACTGAATTTGTTTCCCTTCCCAACTCGAACTGGACATCACACGATTGTGTATGTCAAAATTGAGATCCACAATTGCGTTCTTGGGAAGAGATTAATCGTTAGATTTAACGGTTAGGTATATTAACCCAACAACCTCAAGTCGAACGAGTTGATACTCTGCGTTTGCATGAGCAAACGCGCCATATTCGACAAAACGTTAGGCAATCACCAAGAAAGGGTTCCTAAACGAATGCAGGGATTCCGATTTGTTTAGGGTCAACCATAATTTGGCATATATTTATTCGATGATGGATGTCCTATGAATCCTAATTCTGGGTTGGTTGCTTTTAATTTGAAATTCTCGTTTTTAAGTCTTGTTTATTTTAATCAAATTAAAAAACCCCCTTTATTTTCTATTTTAATTCAAGCGATTAAGTCCCTTGTCAATTTCTTGAGAGAGTCTGTAACACCCCGTGCATGTCCGGTTTGTTAACTTGTCATCGTATTAAGCCACGCTTAATTATAATTGCAGAATAAATTTTTACTTTCAATTATGACGTCATTATCATTACCAAGTTGAATTACTTAATTCATTTAAAAAACATTTCCTGTATGTAAATTGCAAAAGACATCTAACTGAAATACCTTAATATATAGATAAGTGTGAGTATCTAAGTCACAGATCTACAACACGTAGTCCGGACAATATCCTGATACATTATACGATTAAGATAAACTCAAACATAACAGAAATCAATGTGGCATGGACAACCCTCATGCTCATCAAATAAGGCAACAATTCCCAATAGCAGTCTCCAATCCAAAAACAAGATAATAAATGCAAGACAGATCAGCATCCAAGCATATCATCATAAAAGCAGAAAAATCAGCTAAGCTCCGGCCTCCTACCGCTAGAGGTCTCAACCCCCGCATTACCTGAACTTGAAATATGTGCCCCAAACGTGGGGTGAGATCTCTAAATAGAAATCTCAGTAAGACAAGGGGTTCTCAAGGATCTTCCACCCCAAGCTCACTAACATGTGCAATATAAGTTCTAAAAGCAGTCTTATAATATAAGTTCCAAAGTCAGTGTAATGCAACAGATAACCATGTCATGTGTGTCAAGATATTCTACTGGCCAGAGAAATGCAGGATATATGTAACACCCCGTGTTAACCCGGTTTGTTAACATGTCATCGTATTAACCCACGCTTAATTAAAATTTGCGGAATATCTTTTTCTGTTCAATTATGACGTCATTATCATTACCAAATTGAATTACCTAATTCATTTTCAAAACATTGCATGTATGTAAATTGCAATTAGACAGCTAACTGAAATACCTCATAAATCAGAGCAATGCAACAGATATTCATGTCATGTGTGTTATAACTATTCTACTGATCAGAGAAATGCAGGAATACGTCTATTACCCACATAAGTACACGCCCATGCTGTACCCGTCCACAGGACCACCCCATGGCTTCCTGTCTAGGCGGAACACCACATACATATCATATAGCATTTTCACTTAACAGTTCAATAGCATCTCAGTAAAACAATACATGAAAACACATCATGCATATAACCATCCCCCCATGGCACATGGTGGAATAAACAATGGCTAAACCGAGGACACGAAAGCTTACCTTGCAAGCTAGCTATCCAAGACAAGAGTCCACACAAGCCCAAGTCCAAACACAGCAGAATCACAATCTGTTTTGGACCAGCAATCATATCAACAACTATAGCTCATAAGCATATAACATAAAGACAATGCTTCTCTTTTACGTTTTATGTCTTTAGGCTTCTCACAAAGCCTTAAGCTCTAAATCACTTAGATTCTGACTTAACAAGTCATTACAGAAGTCCAACTTCGTCAATCTAGGGTCCACAAACCCCTAACTCAGTTCTGTATGAACAGTACCGTTATTGTTCACGCAAACTCAGAATATCCGGATATTTGTCGAGGCTATATCCGGATATCACATCCGGATATGCATATCCGGATATCTACAGAGCCCATATCCGGATACCAATATTCGGATACCAATATCTGGATATCATATCTGGATACTTCACGACAGAATGCAGTTTTTGCATTTCGCGAGATATCACTTCCAAGGTTCCATTTTTAATACTTCTAAACGTTAAAGCATGCATCTTTGAGCCCTTCTAGGTCAGTTATCACGTTGGTTACTTGTTTAACTTATTAAACATGACAAGACTCCATTTTAAGCAACTAAAACCCATGATCAAGGTGATGAAGCTTACCCAAGCTTGAAACTAAGCAAGGAGATGCTCTTGGAGGTCACCAATCAGCCTCCAGGTACAGATACACTAGGGCCACGAAAATGACACTCAAAGTTTGGTTCTTTCCTTCACAAGATAGCTTCTTGAAGCATCAACCACCAAGAAATGACTTCAACAACTCAAACCATGGAAGTCAGCCCCCAAACACCCACTCACAATAGCTGTAAGCTCAGAAATGGGAAGCCTTACCCACTCACAATGCTATTTCACACTACCCCAAGGTGTTTTGGTGGAAATTCTATGAAGAAAATGGCTTCAAGGTTCACAAAATGGAGGAGAAGTGAAGGTGACAGCTTGGGAGACACTAAGCTTCAGAATGGAGGCACGTAAGGTGTGAGATTTCTGACCTAGAATCTGTACCTTCCCTTATATAGTAGTATTAAGTTAAAACACATTGTATTAGCACTAATAGCTACACTTACCATATTAATCCCAAACTTAGGGTTCTGAACCTACTCATTTTTCTAAGATTTATCATATTTTTGTTTTATTTTTCGCAGCCCTTTCCGGTATGCGCTTTTCCATAGCCAGTATCAGTTCTGGCACCAGTTCTTCATTATTTTAACTTGAAACTTGTTTTACAAGTCCTATATATTATTCTAGTGACATATAAACACTTTTAATAATTTTTTGGGATACTTCATCGGTACGCATTTATACCGAGTAGAAGAACCGATATCTGCATTTTTCGTCGTAAAAGCGACTTTCAACATTATTATTCACTTACCCTATTTATTTAAGCCATATCATAATTATTAGGGTCAATTATGAAATTATTTCCTAATTCTCATATTTAATAAATTACTTTCCTTAATTAGCGGTGCGGGTCCTTACAATATACGTCTATCCCCGACAATCAGTGCAAGACACCACTTACACCCACCCACAAGATCACCATCTTGTGTGACGCCACATACTTAGGATTTCCGTTCAGATGGAACAACACATGCATATTATAAGGCCCTTACACTTAACAGTTCAAAAGCATTCCAATCATTAAAGCATGAAAAAACACATCATGCATATAAACTATTCCCTCATGGGGTATGGTGGAACCAACAATGGCTAAACCGAGGACACGAAAGCTTACCTTGCAAGCTAACTATCCAAACCAAGAGTCCACATAAGCTCAAAGCCCAAACACAACAAAATCACAATCTGTTTTGCACCTGCAATGATATCAACAACTATAGCTCATAAGCATATAACATAAAGACAACGCTTCTCTTTTACATTTCATGTCTTTAGGCTTCTTACAAAGCCATAAGCCCTTAATCACATAGATTCTGACTTAACAAGTCTTTACAAAAGTCCAACTTCATCAATCTAGGGTCCACAAACCCACAATACCATTCTGTACGAACAGTACAGTTACTATTCACGCAAACCCAGAATATCCAGATATATGTCGGGGACATATCCGGATATCCCATATCCGGATATCATATCCGGATATGCATTTCCGGATATCCATATTCGGAAATCACAAGACCCCATATCCGGATATCAATATCCGAATATCATATCCGGATATTTCGCGACAGAATGCAGTTTCTGCATTTCGCGAGATATCACTTTCAAGGTTCCATTTTTAACACTTCTAAATGTTAAAGCGTGCATCTTTAAGCCCATTTAGGTTCATATACTTGTTGGTTACCAATTTAACTCATTAACATGCCAAGACTACTCTTTTAACTAAGAAAATCATGATCATAGGTGGTGACATTTACCCAAGGTTCAAAACAGCAAACCAAAGATCCTCTTGGAGCTCACAAGTCAGCCCAAAGGTGCTAACTCCAAAGGTACACGAAAATACCACTCAAGCAAGGTCATTTCTTCACAAAGTTTGCTTCTTGGAGCACCAACAACCCAAGGAAACACTCCCACACCACACAACTCAGAAACAACCCTTTCCTAACACACTCACAACCCCCCACAACTCAGAAGATTACACATTTCTCATTCTCTAACACTCACACCCAAGTGTTTACTTGATTAGAGATGAAGAAATCAAAGAAAAGAAGTGACTTGGTGTTTTCTCATGCATGGAGAACAAAGGGGAAGGGTTGCAACAGCCAAGCTCTCAGAAACTTCACGTAGGCACAAGAGAAATGACCTAAAAATCTGTGTCAAGGCCTTATATAGCCTCATTAATTTTTAATCGCACTGTATTAGCGCTTATAGCTACGCTTTGAATTTTAATCCCAAACTCAGATTCTGAACCTACTCATTTTTCTAAGATTTATCATATTTTTATTTTATTTTTCGCAGCACCTTTCCGGTATGCGCTTTTCCATAGCCAGTATCAGTTTTAGCACCAGTTCTCATTATTTTAACTTGAAACTTGATTTACAAGTCCTATATATTATTCTAGTGAAGTATACACATTTTTCATAATTTTCTGGGATACTTCATCGGTACGCATTTATACCGAGCAGCAGAACCGGTATCTGCACTTTTCGTGTGAAAAGCGACTTTCCACATTATTATTTACTTACCCTATTTATTTAAGCCATATTATAATTATTCGGGTCAATTACAGAATTATTTCCTAATTTTCATATTTATTTAATTAACTTTCTTAATTAACGGTGAGGGTCGTTACATTAACCCCACCTTTTTAAGGATTTTGTCCTCAAAATCAAAAACATACCTGTCTCGAAAGTCGGGGTACTGCCGGAGAAGCTCGTTCTCTCGCTCCCAGGTACACTCCTCAGGAGTTCTTCCTATCCATTGCACTTTGACCATCAGAATGATCTTGTTCCTCAGTTGTTTCTTTCCACGATCGAGAATCTTGAGGGGTCCGACGAGAGTCTTCAGGTTCTCTCGAACCTCCACATCATTCGGTTGCACCACGTGCGAAGGGTCCGCTACGTACTTCCGAAGCTGAGACACGTTAAACACGTCGTGGATGTTGGCCAAGTTCAAAGGCAAGGCAAGCCGGTAGGCAACAGGCTCTACTCTACCAAGTATCTGGTATGGCCCAATAAATCGCGGGCTCAGCTTCCTCACTCTGAGTGCACGACCAACACCGGTGACATGTGATAGTCTCACAAACACGTGCTCACCCTCACAGAACTCCAGTGGACGATGCTTGACATCGTAGTAACTCTTCTGGCGATTCTGCGCCTGCTTCAGCTTCTCCCTGATTAACTGGATCTGCAGGGTAGTATATTGGACAAAGTCCAAGCCAAACAACTCCTTGTCTCCAACCTCAGACCAACAAGTAGGAGTCCGACACCTCCTACCATACAACGCCTCGTAGGGTGCCATGCCCACGCTAGCATGGAAACTGTTGTTGTATGAAAACTCAACCAATGACAGGTACCTATCCCATGTTGAACCTTACTCCAAAGTGCAAGCCCTCAATATGTCCTCCAATGTCTGGGTGGTCCACTCAGTCTGTCCGTCAGTCTGAGGGTGATAGGCTATACTCAATCCTCACTGAGTACCAAAAGCTTCCTGTAGCGCCTCCCATAACCGAGATGGGAACTTCGGGTCCCTATCACTGATGATACACTCGGGCACCCTGTGAAGCCTCACAATCTCGCGAACATAAAGTCGGGCCAACTGCTCAATAGTGAAGCTCACCTTCACCGGAAGAAAGTGGGCAAACTTTGTCAATCTGTCCATAATAACCCAGATAGAGTCACAACCAGCCTGAGTCTTCGGCAAACGCACCACGAAATCCATGGAAATGCTCTCCCATTTCCATTCCGGAATCTCAAGAGGTTGAAGTTTACCAGACGACTTCTGATGTCTTATCTTCATCTTCTGGAAAAATCAAGCACTTGGACACAAACACAGCTATGTCCTTCTTCATGCCCGGCCACCAATAATTTCTCTTCATGTCCTGGTACATCTTTGTAGCACCAGGGTGGACAGTAAACTGGCCCTTATGAGCCTCTGTCATCACCTCAACAGTCAAACGACCTCGTGGAACCACAATCCTCTTATGAAAGGTCAACAATCCACATTCTAAGACTCACTGTCTTGGTTCTTCACATAATCTAGGCACTCTCTCTGCACTTGCGCCTCTTTGATCTTCTCCATGAGCTCATTCTTGACTGGCACGGTTTTCATTTCGAGAAGTGCACCCCAAATAGAAAGGTCACTGTCAAAACTCAAAATTTCACAATGACATCAAAACGTCATTCGATTCACTGGGGTCACCAGTCACTCTCTCAATAGAGGTGACCTGACCCCTCATACTCAAATCCACACAAAACTTGAGTGAGTTTGGTCCTATCCCATGAATTTAACACCGACAAGACTTACTATTTTTATAAATCATTATTCTCAAAATAAATTCATATACCTTTCACAGCACGAAATCATAATCATGCTCATTTCTACAAATACATGTTAGTTAACATGCTCATTCACATAGTAACATACCTTAGTTCACGTACACCTGCAAAATTTTCAATTTCAATAACATAATAAATCAAAAACTCTATGAAACGATATACCTCAATCTCCATGGTATCTGTAAAATCGAGAGTCAGTTAAAGATGAAATAACATGGGTACATTACCACAGCTTATTGTACTTATTTCATGCTTTACACGACCCACGGTGTTAACATGCCAACTACTTATGAAGCATATCAATAATCAACATAAGAACCTAGAGTCATGGAGACCACTCAACCCACAAACTCCTTGTACATGCACTAGACTCGCGTATACAAGAACGCGCGTGGCCTTGCCATAAAGTCCAAGTGTTACACACTTACTTTTCCTTGAAGAAAATTTCAAATTCTCCACCAAAGCACCATCACAATAATGTAATGGCGTAAGGCATCATACCATGTCATGTGTGTCAAGATATTCTACTGGCCAGAGATATGCAGGATATACATCTATTTCCTACAATCAGTGCAAGACGCCACTTACACCCACCCACAGGATCACCATCTTGTATGATGCCACATACTCAGGTTTTTCGTTCAGATGGAACAACACATGCATATTATAAGTCCCTTACATTTAACAGTTCAAAAGCATTCCAATCATCAAAGAATGAAAACACATCATGCATATAAACCATTCCCCCAAGGGGTATGGTGGAACCAACAATTGCTAAACCGAGGACACGAAAGCTTACCATGCAAGCTAACTATCCAAACCAAGAGTCCACACAAGCTCAAAGCCCAAACACAGCAGAATCACAATCTATTTTGGACCAGCAATCATATCAACAACTAAAGCTTATAAGCATATAACATAAAGACAACGCTTCTTTTTTACATTTCATGTCTTTAGGCTTCTTACAAAGCCACAAGCCCTTAATCACATAGATTCTGACTTAACAAGTCATTACAGAAGTCCAACTTCATCAATCTAGGGTCCACAATACCATTCTGTATGAACATTACCGTTACTGTTCACGCAAACCCAGAATATCCGGATATATGTCGGGGACATATCCGGATATCCCATATCCGGATATCCATATTCGGATATCACAAGACCACATATCCGAATATCATATTCGGATATTTTGTGACAGAATGTAGTTTCTGCATTTCGCGAGATATCACTTCCAACATTAAAGCAAGCATCTTTATGCCCATTTAGGTTCATATACTAGTTGGTTACCCATTTAACTCATCAACGGTGGTGACACTTACCCAAGGTTCAAAACAACAAACCAAAGGTGCTCTTGGAGCTCACAAGTCAGCCCCATGGTGCTGACTCCAAATGTACACGAAAATACCACTCAAGCAAGGTCCTTTCTTCACAAAGTTTGCTTCTTGGAGCACCAACAACCCAAGGAAACACTCCCACACCACACAACTCAGAAACAGCCCCTTCCCAACACACTCACAACCCCCACAACTCAGAAGATTATACCTTTCTCACTCTCCAATACTCACACCCTAGTGTTTACTTGATTAGAGATGAAGAATCAAAGAAAAAAGGTGACTTGGTGTTTTCTCATTCATGGAGAACAAAGGGGAAGGGTGCTAGCAGCCAAGCTCTCAGAAACTTCACGTAGGCACAAGAGAAATGACCTAAAATCAAGATTCTGAACCTAGTCATTTTTCTAAGATTTATCATTTTTTTATTTTATTTTTCGCAACACCTTTTCGGTACACGCTTTTCCATAGCCAGTATCAGTTCTAGCACCAGTTCTCATTATTTTAACTTGAAACTTGATTTACAAGTCCTATATATTATTCTAGTGACATATACACAGTTTTCATAATTTTTTGGGATACTTCATCAGTACGCATTTATACCGAGTAGCGGAATCGGTATCTGCACTTTTCGTCTGAAAAGCGACTTTCCACATTATTATTCACTTACCCTATTTATTTAAGCCATATCATAATTATTCGGGTCAATTATGGAATTATTTCCTAATTTTTATATTTATTTAATTAACGGTGAGGGTCCTTACAGAGACGATGCAGGTTGTGCCCTTAATACAAAAATTTATTAACCTGATTAATTTGTGTGAGTTCGACGGCTCACGTCAAATTTTGCTTTAGTTTCTATTTTGCTTTAGTGATTAAGTCCCTTGCAAAATCCATGGAGATGATTCAGGTTGTCCACTATATTACAAATTTTATTAAACTTTATTTTTTAATTTGAATGAGTTCGACGGCTCACATCAATGCTTATGTTATTGCTTCACTCACACTAATTATATATAATTATTAATACACTAACCATGCATAATTATCACTATTCTATTCGAAATCAGTATCATTATATTCTACATAAGTATCACTACCCTATTCTACATACCCATTATTATAACTAAAAAAAATTAAATAAAGGATTGGATGACTTACATGAGATAGCTCCTAGAAAGAAGTTTAAGAGAAATGATTGATGGTATAGAACGAGGAAGGTAGGGTTGGGTTGCTTTATATACCACACAACTAGTTGTGTACATAGTTGGTGCGTAACTAGTTGTGTAAAAGACTAATACACAACTCGCAATTGCACATCACTGTTGTGCAATTAAATGTTCTCTTTGAGGCGATAAGGCAGACTATACAAGGGTACTAGATCAATGGGTCACTGATACAACCAATGGGTCACTAGTTCAACTAGTTATATTTAATTTATATAATACTATATAATATATAAAATTTAGAGTAATATGGCCAACAAGTAGGATTGGCCTGGTGGTAACTCTTGTCTGTATTTAGCGTCCCACCTTGGGTTTGATCCCCAGCACTGCCAAGTGTGAAATGTTTGTGCAAATAAGCCAAAAACAAAACGGGTGTCTTAATGTTATATGCTTTTGAGCTTTGGTTGTTGATATGATTGCTGATCCAAAATAGATTGTGATTCTGCTGTGTTTGGGCTTTGAGCTTGGTTGGACTCTTGGCTTGGATTGTTAGCTTGCAAGGTAAGCTTTCGTGTCCTCGGTTTAGCCATTGTTTGTTCCACCATGTCTCATGGGGGGATGGTCATATGCATGATGAGTTTTCATGTATTGTTTTGCTGAAATTCTATTGAATTGTTAAGTGCAAATGCTATATGATATGTATGTGGTGTTACGTCTAAACAGGAAGCCATGGGGTGGTCCTGTGGGCGGGTATAGCATGGGCTTGTATTATGTGGGTAATAGACGTATTCCTGCATTTCTCTAATCAGTAGAATAGTTATAACACACATGACATGAATATCTGTTACATTGCACTGATTTTGGAACTGATATTGAATTACTACTTTTAGAACTTATATTGCACATGTAAGTGAGCTTGGGGTGGAAGATCCTTGAGGACCCCTTGTCTTACTGAGATTCCTTGTTTAGAGATCTCACCCCACGTTTGGGGACGCTTATTTTAGGTTTAGGTAATTTGGGGGCTGAGGTCTCTGGCGGCAGGAGGCCAGAGCTTAGTTGATTATATTTATGCTGTATGCTGACATGACTGGATTTGGATGCTGTTTATGTTTTCTGCCTTTATATTGATAGTTGAGTTGATACTCTATGTTGGGCTTGTTGCCTTATTTGGTGAGCATAGGGTTTGTCCATGCCGCTTTGATATTAGTACGTTTAGCTTGAGTTGTATAAGCTATCAGGTTTGTCCGGTCTACGTGTTGTAGTTCCGTAACTAGAGACACACTTATGTTATTTATTTAATTGAGGTATTTCAGTTAGCTGTCTATTTGCAATTTACATACAGGCGATGTTTTGAAATGATTAAGTAATCAAGTTGGTAATGAATAATGATTTCATAATTGAAAAGAAAAAGATATTCCGCATTTTATATTAAGCGCAACTTAATACGATGATATGATAACAAATCGGGTATACACAGGGTGTTACACTGGACCACTACCTTCCTCCCCTGATGTGGCCTGAATCTGCCTTTCTTCCCTCAGCCTTGTGTAGGTGTCCTACAAAGTATGCATAATAGATAAAAGTAATTTGTTACTATCAATCCCAAACACAGTACATAAAAAGCAAACAATTTTTTTACATGCAATATCAATCCCAAACAAAATACATAAAAATAAAACTATATTCTTGTGTTCATATTAATTTTTTTTTATTGGTTCTTCATCAGAATTATCATTATAGATTGATTTTTGTTATTAAAGCATACACTAAAAAATTGGTTAGACGCTATTATGTTCCTTCGATATTATATATATATATATATATATATGTATATGTATATGTATCTGTATATACACATACATGGCAAAAAAATTAATTTAATGCTTTTTAAATAAAAAATTACAAATTTACAGCTATTTTCAAAATATTTACGCATTTATTGCACAATATCACGCCCCATTTTGGCATCACATGTCACGCCCAAACAGGGCGTCAGATCCTGGTGGGTCACGCCCAAACCAGGCGCGGCATGTGACACCCAAATGGGGCGTCACCCACCAAGCCTATATAAACCCCCCATTTTACCTTTTTAACCATTTCACCTTCTCACTCTATCATCTCTCTAAGAACATTGTGCTCTCCACCTTACGTGGAATTTTTCATAGCGAAGCTCTGCTAACATAAGTAAGTTTTTAATACCTGCTATGTATACGTTTAAATTACAGTACTGCGTTTCAAAAATGTTAGGATTTACCGTATATTAGTGACTTAGAAAATAGTGATAATGACTTAGGAATTTTGTACCATGTTATGAATGCTTTAGTGACTTAGGAATTTTTTTGTGACCTAGGTATTATTATTATTTAATTATGAATTGGGTTTTAGCGTATATTATCATCATACTCGTCGTCATGCATAACCTAAGTCGGATCATTTTCATCTCCCTCAGAAATGTTAGCAACTGGAAAAGCATGAGCGGCAGAAGTTGATGCAAGATGGGGAGAATTTAAAGCAACTGACCTCACCGGTAATGGTACATCCTCTACTCTGGCAGTGACCACATACAACTCCAAAAAATCTTTCCTTGATTGGTTGAAATATTCTTCCATTATCATCTCGACGTCTTCATCGTCAACCACTTGCAAACTAACGTATTGTTCAGATTGCCATAACCTTGTGGTGATCTGAGTGATACATTGGTTACCTTGAAGACTTAACTTCTGACGAGTTCTCTAATGCAGTTCGTCAATGGTTGTGTTTCGTTGGATACTTGTCGGCCTTTTTTATCTTCAAACATGACACATCGTCGACCTTCTACCTTCCTACCATTGTAATATAACACAACACGAATAGAATCATAATGTGAACTCATTTTAAAATGGAATAAGAAATAAAATAAAAGACTAAATTTAAGATAATAATTATGTATGTAAAATGTAAGAATTGATGGTAGAGAAGAGATATAAAGAGTGCATAGAGTGGTAGGGAATTATATAGAAATTTTTTATCCATTCACGCCATGGCTGCATGTGTCACGCTCAAAGTGGGCGTGACATGTCACGCCCAGTTTGGATGTGACATATTGTGCAATGCATTCATAAATATATTGAAAACAGCCATAAATTTGTAATTTTTTTATTTAAATAGCAATACATTAATTTTTTTGCCACATATACATATACATACAATAGCGGACCTAGAAATTTTTTTTAATATCTGAACACTTAGAATAAAAGAATAAAAGAAAAAATTAATAAAAATTTTAAATATATTAAAATACAAAAGAATATAAAAACAAAAAAGAAAACTTTAACTTAATATAAAAAAAGTAATCAAGAGTCAATTAAACTATTACAATAGAACATTTTGGGTTCTCAATAAAAATTACAGGTCTTAATTTAATCTCTTAGGGGAAAAAAAGTCTACTCGTGATCCCTCAAAATTCAAAAATAAACCCAGATTATCAAAATTATGGTCCTCTGAAATTCAAAAAGACCTACATTAATCCCTCAAAAGGATTAACATGGGTCTTGTAACACCCCGTGTTAACCCGGTTTGTTAACATGTCATCGTATTAAGCCACGCTTAATTAAAATTTGCGGAATATCTTTTTCTGTTCAATTATGACGTCATTATCATTACCAAGTTGGATTACCTAATTCATTTTCAAAACAGTGCCAGTATGTAAATTGCAAATAGACAGCTAACTGAAATACCTCATAAATAAATAAGTGAGTATCTAAGTCACGGATCTACAACACGTAGTCCGGACATAATCCTGATACAATTATACAACTTGAAACAACTAAAAACATAAGGTCAAGTCAATGTGGCTTGGACAGCAGTCTCAAATCAAATAACATGACAGTAAAGATAAAACAATGTCAGCATCCAGCAAAATCATCATAATAGCATGCAGTCAGCTAAGCTCCGGCCTCCTGCCGCTACAGGTCTCAACCCCCGCATCACTTGAACCTGAAATATGTGCCCCAAACGTGGGGTGAGATCTCTAAACAGAAATCTCAGTAAGACAAGGGGTCCTCAAGGATCTTCCACCCTAAGCTCACTTACATGTGCAATATAAGTTCTAAAAGCATTAATTCAATATCAGTTCCAAAATCAGTGCAATGCAACAGATATTCATGTCATGTGTGTTATAACTATTCTACTGATCAAAGAAGTGCAGGAATACGTCTATTACCTACACAGTACACACCCATGCTGTACCCGCCCACAGGACCACCCCATGGCTTCCTGCCTAGGCGGAGCACCACATACATATCATATAGCATTTGCACTTAACAGTTCAATAGCATCTCAGTAAACAAATACATGAAAACACATCATGCATATAACCATCCCCCCATGGGACATGGTGGAACAAACAATGGCTAAACTGAGGACACGAAAGCTTACCTTGCAAGCTAACTATCCAATGCATGGAGTCCACACTAGCTCAAAGTTCACACACAGCACAATCACAATATGTTTGGACCAACAATAATATCAATATTCATACTCAACAAGCATACGGTATAAAGACAACACCTTTCCTTTGTATTTCAAGTCTTAAGGCTTCTCACAAAGCCACAAGCCCTTAATTCCTTGATTCTGACTTAACTTAACCATTACAGAAGTTCAACTTCCACAATCTAGGGTCCACAAACCCATAACTCAGTTCTGTATGAACAGTACCGTTACTGTTCACGCAAACCCAGAATATCCGGATATTTGTCGGGGATATATCAGGATATCCCATATCCGGATATCATATCCGGATATCCATATTCGGATATCACAAGACCCCTTATCCGGATATCAATATCCAGATATCATATCCGGATATCATATCCGAATATTTCGCGACAGAATGCAGTTCTACATTTCGTGAGATATCCTTCCCAAAGGTGGCTCTTTTAACGATTACAGAAGCTTAAACATGCATTTCTAGGTGTGTTTAACCTTACCCAACCTTAAGTTATCAACTTTAGTTTGTTACATGCATCAAGGTTCCATTTTTAATCAACGAAACTCAAGAACAAGAGTGGTGATCATACCACAAGCTCAAAACAGAGATGGATGATGCTCTTAGAGCTCTCACAACAGCTCCACAAGTCTAACCTCCAATGAACACGAAAATGGTGATCAAGGTAGGTCCTTTCTCACAAAAGGTAGCTTCTTGAAGCTCAAGATGTCATCACAATGGTTCCTTCAACTCTCCCTCATGAAGACAGCCCCAAACCTCACCAAACATAGGCTTAACATCAAAAAAATGGCTGCCTCACACACTCACAAGCCACTCCACTAAGTGTTTATGAGGTTTAGAGGGAAGAAATCAAGCAAAAGGTGACAACTTGGTGGTTTTTCAAAGAGAGGAAGGCATGAATGTAACACCCCGTGTATTCCCGGTTTGTTAACATATCATCATATTAAGCCATGCTTAATTAAAATTGTGGAATATTCTTTTCTTTTCAATTATGACGTCATTATCCTTACCAAGTTGAATTACTTAATTCATTTCAAAACATTGTCTGTATGTAAATTTCAAAAGACAGCTAACTGAAATACCTCAATATAAAATTAACATCAATATGTCTCTAGTCACGGAACTACAACACGTAGACTGGACAACCCTGATAGTTTATACAACGCAAACAAACTTAAACATCGTCAAATCAATGTGGCATGGACAATTCCCATGCTCACCAAATAAACAACATACTCATCAAGTTTCAATACAAACAACATGGTAATGGTAAAAGCATAAAACCAAGCAGGTGCATCAGCATAAATAGCAAACATTATAATCAACTAAGCTCCGGCCTCCTGCCGCTAGAGGTCTCAGCCCCTGGGTTACCTGAACCTGAAATAAGCACCCCAAACGTGGGGTGAGATCTCCAAACAGAAATCTCAGTAAGGCAAGGGGTCCTCAAGGATCTTCCACCCCAAGCTCACTTACATGTGCAATATAAGTTCTAAAACAGTTCAAAAGTATAAGTTTCAAAATAGTTCAATGCAGCAGATAATCATGTCATGTGTGTCAATACTAATCTACTGGCCAGAGAAATGCAGGAATACGTCTATTACCCACACAAGTGCAAGACGCCACTTGCACCCACCCACAGTCTCACCATCTTGTATGACGCCACATACTCAGGCTTACCGTCAAAGTGGAATAACACATACATATTATAAACCATCGCATATATCAGCTCAAAAGCACTTCAAGTATAAAAGCATGTAAACACAGCATGCATAAAAACCTTTCCCCCATAGGGTATGGTGGAACCACACAATGGCTAAACCGAGGACACAAAAGCTTACCTTGCAAGCTAACTATCCAATGGCAAGAGTCCAACCAATCTCAAAGCCCAAACACAGCAGAATCACAATCTGTTTTGGACCACTAATCATATCAATACACAACATACAAGCATATGACATAAAGACAACGTCTTTCCTTTACTTTGCACGTCTTAAGGCTTCTCACAAAGCCACGTGCCCTTAATCACTTGATTCTGACTTAGATTAATCATTACAGAAGTCCTACTTCATCAAACTAGGGTCCACAAACCCATAACAACATTCTGTATGAACAGTGCAGCTACTGTTCTTCAAAACTCAGAATATCTGGATATTCGTCGGGGACATATCCGGATATTTGTCTGGCAATATCCGGATATTCAGAACCCCATATCCGGATATTTATATCCGGATATCCATATCCGAATATTTCTAACCCAATATCTGTATATTTCACGACAGAACTTAGATTCTACAATTTCGCGAGATATCAATCCAAAGGTGGTTCATTTCATGCATACAGAAGCTCAAACATGTGATTTAAGGTGTGTTTAACATTACCCAACCTTAAGTTATGATCTTTAATTCATTACATGCATCAAGGTTCCACTTTTAACCATTAGAACTCATGATCAAGGTGGGTGACACTTGCCCAAGCTCAAAACAGAGCAAGAAGGTGCTCTTGGAGCTCACCAACAGCTCCTCAAGTCTGACTTCACACAATGCACGAAAATGATGATCAAAGGTTGGTTCTTTGTACACAACATGACTCTCTTGGAGCTCAAAGTGCCTACACAAGAGCTCACAACACTCAACCAGAAAGTCGAGGACCCAACACTCCAACAAAACAGACACCAACCCAGAAACAAAGTCTTCTACACACTCCCAAAGGTATCCCTCACTCACACAAGGTGTTTAGGAGAAGATTAAGAGGAAGAAATGACCTCTAGGCTCACACAAAGAAGAAAAGAAGGCAATGAAACAGTGTGAGAGTGCTCGTCAGCCCCCCATCCACGTAGAGCAACAAAAGAATGCCTAGGGTTTTGTGCAAAAGTCATATTTATAGCCGGTTTAAACTTAATCGCACGGTATTAGCGCTAATTGCTATGCATAGAAATTTAATCCCATACTTTGAATTCTAAACCTACTCATTTTTACAAGATTTATCATATTTTTATTTTATTTTTCGCAGCACCTTTCTAGTACGCGCTTTTTCATATCCAGTATCAGTTCTGACACTAATTCTCATTATTTTGACTTGAAACTTGTTTTACAAGTCATATATATTATTCTATTGACATATACACAATTTTCATAATTTTTTGAGTTACTTCATCGGTACGCATTTATACCGAGTAGCAGAACCGGTATCTGCACTTTTCGTCAGAAAAGCGACTTTCAGCATTATTACTCACTTACCATAATTATTTAAGCCTCAAAATAATTGTTAGGGTCAATTATGGAATTATTTTCTAATTTCACATAATTAATTAATTAACTTTCTTAATTAACGGTGCAGGTTCTTACATTCACCCCACCTTTTTAGGATTTTGTCCTCAAAATCAGAAATATACATGTCTCGGAAGTCGGGATATTGCCGGAGAAGCTCGTACTTTCGCTCCCAAGTACACTCCTCAGGAGTTCTTCCCGTCCACTGCACCTTGACCATCGAAATGATCTTGCTCCTAAGCTGTTTCTCGCCATGATCGAGAATCTTGAGTGGTCCGACGGGAGTCTTTAGGTTCTCCTGAACCTCCACATCATCCGGTTGCACCACGTGCGAAGGATCCGCTATGTACCTCCGAAGCTGAGACACGTGAAACACGTCGTGGATGTTGGCCAAATTCGGAGGCAAGGCAAGCCGGTAGGCAACTGGTCCTACTCTACTAAGGATCTGATATGGCCCACTAAATTGCGGGCTCAGCTTCCTCACTCCAAGGGACCGACCAACACCGGTGACAGGTGAAAGTCTCACAAACACGTGCTCACCCTCACTGAACTTCAGTAGACGATGCTTGACATCGTAGTAACTCTTCTGGCGATTTTGCGCCTGCTGGGTAGTATCTTAGACAAAGTCCAAGCCAAACAACTCCTTGTCTCCAACCTCATACCAGCAGGTAAGAGTCCAACACCTCCTACCATACAACGCCTCGTAAGGTGCCATGCCCAGGCTAGCATGAAAGTTGTTGTTATACGAAAACTCCACCAATGGCAGGTACCTATCTCATGCTGAGCCCTGCTCCAAAGTGCAAGCCCTCAACATGTCCTCCAAGGTCTGGATGGTCCGCTCAGTCTATCCTTCAGTTTGAGGGTGATAGGTTGTACTCAGTCTCAACTGCATACCGAAATCTCCCTACAGCGCCTCCCAGAACCGAGATGTGAACTTTGGGTCCTTATCACTAATGATACTCTCGGGCACCCCGTGAAGCCTCGCAATCTCACGAACATAAAGCTTGGCCAACTGCTTTGTAGTGAAGCTCACCTTAACTGGAAGAAAATGGGCAGATTTTGTCAATCTGTCCACAATGACCCAGATAGAGTCACAACCCGCCTGAGTCTTAGGCAATCCCACCACGAAGTCCATGGAAATACTCTCCCACTTCCACTATGGTACCTCAAGAGGTTGAAGCTTACCAGACGGCTTATGATGTTCAATCTTCACCTTCTGGAAAATCAAACATTTAGACACAAAGCAGCAACATCCTTCTTCATGCCCGGCCACCAGAAATTCTTCTTCAGATCTTGATACATCTTAGTAGCACCAGGGTGGACAGAAAACTGAACCTTATGAGCCTCTGCCATAACCTCTTCGGTCAACGGACCTCGAGAAACCACGATCTTCTTCTGAAATAACAGAAGTCCATCCTCATTCCAAGACACACCGTCTTGGTTTTTCACATAATCCAGGCACTTTCTCTGCACTTGCGCCTCTTTGATCTTTTCCACTAGCTCATTAACAACATCTGCGACTTCCATCTCAAGAAGTGTACCCCCACACGAAGAGGTCACCGCCAGGTTTCATAACTTCTCAATCACGCCAAAGTTACACAACAACAAACTGGATAGGCTCCCGGGTTTCCGACTCAAAGCATCTGCTACCACATTGGCATTGCCAGGATGGTACTTCAACTCAAAGTCGTAGTCCTTCAGGAACTCCATCCATCTCCTCTGCCTCATGTTCAGCTCTTTTTGATCAAACATATACTTCAAACTCTTGCGGTCACTAAACACAGCGAACTTCATACCAAAAAGATAATGCCACCAAATCTTGAAAGCAAAAACAATGGCTGCCAGCTCCAGATCATTAGTCGGGTAGTTCTCCTCATGAGGATTCAACTGCCTCGAAGCATAAGCAACAACTCGGCCCAACTGCATCAACAAGCATCCTAGCCCTTTACCAGAGGCATCACATTACAACTCAAACTGCTTCGCAGGATCAGGAAGAATCAACACAGGTGCTGTTGTCGATCTCTCCTTCAACTCTGGAAGCACTCTTCACATTTGTGAGTCCACACAAATGGAGTCTCCTTCCGGGTAAGGCGAGTCAACGACAAGACCATCTTGGAGCATCCCTGACTGAACCACCTGTAGTACCCGGCCAAACCCAAGAAACTCCTAACTTCAGAAACAGTTTTGGGTCTCACCCAATCCATCACTACCTCGATCTTGTTGGGGTCCACAACAACTTCTTCTGCAGAAATCACATGCCCAAGGAACTTCACAGACTTGAGCCAAAACTCACATTTTGAAGGCTTTGCATAAAGCTTCTTCTCTTTCAACACTTGAAGTACGATCCTCAGATGCTCAGTATGCTCCTCCTCAGTCTTGGAGTAAATCAAAATATCGTCAATGAAGACGATCACAAACTGATCCAAGTACGTCACGAAAATCCGGTTCATGTAATCCATGAACACTGCAGGTGCATTGGTGAGTCCCAAAGGAATCACCAGATACTCAAAGTGACCATATCTCGAACGAAAAGCGGTCTTAGGGACATCCTTCGGCTTCACCCGGGTGTCCGGACCGGAGATCAATCTTCGAATACACACAAGCACCCCTGAGCTGATCTAGCAAATCATCAATACGCGGAAGGGGAACTTGTTCTTGATCGTCACCTTGTTCAGCTGCCGTCTTAGGGATATCCTCCGGCTTCACCCGAATCTGATGGTATCCGGACCGGAGATCAATCTTCGAATACACACAGCACCCCTGAGCTGATCCAGCAAATCATCAATACGCGGAAGGGAATACTTGTTCTTGATCGTCACCTTGTTCAGCTGCCTGTAGTCGGTGCACAATCTCATTGTCCCATCTTTCTTCTTCACAAAGATAACCTGCGCTCCCCAAGGAGACACGCTCGGTCGGATGAAATCTTTCGCGGAAAGATCCTCAATGTGCTTCTTCAGCTCTGCCAACTCTAGTGGCGACATCTGGTATGGAGCTAATGAAAGAGGCCCCACGCTAGATACAGATCTATGGAGAAATCTATCTCCCGCTGTGGCGGAAACTCAGGAA
>NW_026895789.1:0-18059 GCF_033153095.1 Gastrolobium bilobum | reverse complement strand
TTCAGCTCAAAATCATAATCTTTTAGAAATTCAACCTATCTCCGCTGTCTCATGTTCAGCTCTTTCTGATCAAACAAATATTTCAAGCTTTTGTGATCACTGAACACGGCAAATTTCATCCCACACAGAAAATGCCTCCATATTTTCAAGGCAAACACGATAGCAACTAGCTCCAAGTCGTGCGTCGGATAATTCTCTTCATGAGGCTTCAATTGCCTAGAAGCATAAGCAACCACCTTCCTATCTTGCATCAACACACTCCCCAAACCTTTCTTGGAAGCATCACAATACATTTCAAACTCACCTTCCGGATCGGGAAGCGTTAACACAGGAGCAGTAGTCAACTTCTCTTTAAGTGTCAGAAAATAGTCTTCACATTCCTGGGTTCACATAAAAGGAGTATCTTTTCGTGTCAATCGGGTCAACGGCAATACCATAGCAGAAAACCCCTGTATAATCTTGCGATAATAACCAGCAAGACCCAGAAAGCCCCTGATCTCAGTCACAGTCTTAGGTCGTTCCCAATCACTTACCGCTTTAATCTTACTCGGATCCACCACAACACCACTAGCAGAAATAACGTGACCCAGAAATTGCACCTCAGATAGCCAGAATTCACACTTAGATGGCTTAGCATACAACTTTTTATCTTTCAACACCTGCAACACAGTCCTCAGATGCTCTGTATGCTCTTCTTTACTTTTGGAATAGATCAAGATGTCATCAATAAACACTATCACAAACTGGTCCAAATACGGTTTAAAAATGCGATTCATATAGTCCATGAACATTGCCGGAGCATTAGTAAGCCCAAAAGGAATCACTTGATACTCAAAGTGTCCGTATCTGGATCGTAACACCGTTTTAGGCACATCTTCTGGCTTAATCTGGATCTGAGGTATCTGGACCGGAGATCAATCATAGAAAATACACAGGCACCCCTCAACTGATCCAAAAAGTCATCAATATGTGGCAATGTGTACCTGTTCTTAATTGCAACTTTATTCAGCTGCCGGTAGTCAGTACACAATCTCATGTTACCGTCCTTCTTTTTCACAAATATTACCGGTGCTACCCATGGAGACACACTCGGCCTGATAAAATTCTTTGCAGATAGCTATTCAATATGCTTCCTAAACTCAGCCAGCTCCAGTGGTGACATCTGGTATGGAGCCAAAGAGATAGGCCCCACACCAGGCAACAAATTAATCGAGAATTCAATCTCTCTCTCAGGTGGAAATTTCGGTATCTCATCAGGAAATACATTAGCAAATTCGTTAACAACCGGAATACTTGAAATTTCTAACTCCATATCACCAACTAATCCACCCAAGAATACATAACCTAGATCACCAGCCTTCAAGGCTTTAATTGTTTGACAGAAAGACAGATAAGCAGACGGACAAACCGAGGGCTTCTCGTGAGATAGTATCAACCTATTTCCACAGCAATCAATCATTGCGCAGTTTTGAGACAACCAGTCCATACCCAAAATCAAATTAACAGAGGCCAGGGGAAAGATAATCAAATCAATAGTGTAACCCCTGCCTTCGTAGACAAACCCAACCTCTTTACAAATAAAGGAGGAATTACTAACCTCTCCTGTAGCAGTTGTAATACGCATAGGGGAAATTATTCGTGTTACTCTTAAACCCAACCCCTTAGCAACATATTCTGCCACGAATGAATGTGTCGCTCACGACATGAAAATTATACCTTCAACCAGATTCGGTGCCTTTTCCGTCTGCTGCGCATTAGTAGTATATACGCGTCCAACCGTAGGAGCAGATGGCAAGGCCTGCAGATTCGCAGCCTGCCCAGTATCACTATAACACTCCCTGGAAAAATTTCCAACCTTACCACATTTGAAACAAGAATTCGGAGCCGCAGTACAAGGACCCCGATGGTACCTCTTACACTTATCCCATTGCGAAGCAGAATTTCTATCATTAAAATCACTCCTCTGACCACCACCCCTCTTGAATTGACCAGGAGGCTGCCTTACCTGCAACCCCCTACCTCTGTTATTATTATGATGGTAGCCACCTCTATTATTATTACCAAAAGGACCAGATGTCCTCTTAGTTTCTTGCTCTCTTGAAGAATTAGACTTCGGATACCTACCATACACGGTCTCAACCCTTTTACATTGGGTCATCAGATCAGGAAAATTTCTAACAGCGGAGTCGGAAGATAAGAATTAGAATTTCTAAAGAGTATTAGACATTTTCTTTGCAATTTTCTCATTCAATCCTCTTTGGAATTTGGCAGATAAGAATTCAGGAGTCGGAAGCACACCCCCGTAATTCGCAAACTTGACCAATTCATTAAACTTGGCCAAATATGCATCAACAGTCATAATCTCATGTACCAATTTCTCAAATTCACCCTGCTTGGCTTCCCGGACATCCCTGGGACAGTACTCTTCATGAAACAAACTTTCAAATAAAGCCCAAGTTAGTTCCTCTCCCTGAATAGTGAATGGGCGAGATGCATTGCACCACCATTCGTGGGCATCTCCCTCAGGCATATATACATAATACATCAGTCTCTGGAGATCCTGACACCTCATTACCTGAAATATTTTATCCATCCCCATCAACCAGGTAGTAACTACCTTCGGGTCCCTTGACCCCTAAAATGCTGGCGGCTTGTGTTTCCTGAAATATATGAGCCTCTGCTCATCTGTACTAGCAACCAATTGCTCAGCAACCCCAGAGGACTGAGCACCAACAGTAGAATCAACAGTGGGCTGACTAGCCTCCCTAGAATGGTGACTAGCCTCCCCAGAATGGTGACTAGCCCCACTCCCCTCCTGCGGAGGAGTAACAGACGGTGTAGGTGTAGGAGTCACCGTAGCCGTATGTGGAGGAGAATCATCCCTCTTATGCCGAGCTCTATTTGCCCTCATCTCAGTCATAAAGGCATGCAACATATCCTGATTATTTTTATCAGGTTCTCGGTCATTGTCCTATTCGCAGTCGTCTCCGCCTGCAGAGCATTCAGAACTGCAGTAATCGGATCTGGTGCTAGAGGACCTGCACCTCGAGTTCCACGGTGACCACGAGCCCTACTCGTGATATCTTTACATGTAACACAAAGGAATGAGCTGATCAGACCCACACTGAGGAATCACATATACATTAATCATAAATAGCTCACAGATAGCTATGCAACACAAAATACAATACATAATCAGAATTCCCTAGTAAACTGCACTGATACCATAAAATGTAACAGCCATTACGTACCGGTATTGTTAACATTGATTATGATATTAACCGTAGTTACAATCACATCAATTCATTTATAAAAATGCGAGTAAACTTTTTTCGTTTTATTACGCGAGCATTTAAAACAATAATAAAGCTTAATAATTAAAAGTTGTGACTGTAACTAAAAAATCTTTGCGGAATAATTATTTAAACTACTTAAATATCATACAACACTTCTCTCATGGCACTAAAGGGTTCCCATAAACCCACTTAGCCTAAATATCACTTTTACGTTTTCTACCTATCCGAACATGGTTCGGTATTTCAATTACTGCAGAGAATCCGCATGATGCGAACCTCTCATCTTTTAGTATGTTATTCTAGACTTATTTAAATTTCTAACAAGCTAGTCATAAAGTTCTTGTTTTCTCCAGATATCGTCATTTGAAGTTGGACAAGCAAATCTGCCAGCCAACCCCAAACAGCACGCAAAACAGCCTTCGCTCTAAAAATTATTCCGAACAAACCACTTCACCAATTGCTCTCAAATTTTTATACAGAAAACTAGACACCTCGAGATTCAATTTGACATATCATGCACCTAATTTGACCAAGAAACGAAGCGGGAATAAATTTCCCAAACTCGCACCAGAACAGCCACAAGTGTAGTGGCGTTTTGAGCAGTCTGTGCTCTCTGCCTTCTACAAGACTGCGTACAACTCCTATGACTCTCAAATTTTGACACAAGGTAGTTGACATCTCAAGATTTAAAACATTAAAACGGTGTATTACACGTCCCTATTGGTCGTTTGTGGAGGGAGATATGCTATCCCAAAGTTCACCCAAATTTTGCCAATTTCTAGAAATTTTTTCCGAGTTTCCTTTATTTTTCCAATAAATCCCACCTTTGAAGGTGTGTTATCTAACCTCAATTTTGTACCTAATAAACATGGGTGGCACTCAAGGACCAGCAATTCCTTGGTGCTCTTACAACCCTTCACAATTTATATCATTTAGCTTACTTTACAATTCAATGTTTTCAGTATAAATCCTTAAATCATTTCAATCGCATTAATCCCTTTGCATGCAATTCTTTGACATAAAATATAAATCAAATCCTAGAATAGGCCTATTGCCCTTTCATTATATACCATGCTTCAATATTACATCAAGTCTCTATAATACAAATTATAAGCCTCTTTACAAGTATTACAATAATTCTCCAAATATACATAATGAGTCACCAAAATAAATCATGTTAAATAAATGACTAAACTTAGGCAAAAGGTGACATGAACAAAGATGACAGATAATAATCCCAACTCATAACGATGTTCATGTCCTAAGTCTAGCCTAGGCCATGTGACCCCAAAATACGAAATCCACCATAAATCCATGAGCTCATCCTACGGGCCTCTTGCCCGCCGCTCCAACACCACTGACACTACCTGAAATAAAATCCCCAAAGCGGGGTGAGATATACGAATATATCTCAGTAACTCAGAGGTTCTAGAGAATACTCCGCCCAATGGCTCACCTCGATGCATATCAATAATATAATACAACATTAAAAACGGGATAAAACAAGGGATTTAGTGAAGTAGGGAAGCATATGGAACAAAATACGACGAAGCTGGAATGGTCAATGCCAATACCACGTAACGTCCGGCCTATTGGCCTCGGCACATAGCCTACGGGTTTCAACCAAAGGAGTGTTCCCAGAACATCAACCAAGGCACACTCCATCCATATACACCCGAGACTTCCTAGTGTGTTCCTCTACGGATCACACACCACGACCCCAGGTCAACTAGAACTCCCTCATGGAGACCTATCCAGTTGAAGCCCGTAACGCCCGAAGGCAACTGTCTACTGGCCAGAGACTCGGTACATCCTATGTACCACTACACATACAATAATGCTTGAATATGTTATACTACATTATTCACATACACTTCCAACCATTACCCTCAACGGGCATGGTGGAGCACAGACGGGGATCAAACCCCGGTACCAAGGGATTACCCGAATAATCTCCTTCTTACAGCTCCAATTCACTACGTTCCCGAGCTTGGTACAAACAAAAGTGCCAAAATCCCTTTGGTCCGGGACCAAAGGCAACCCACTAAGCTCACGGTTCTGAGTTCAATTCCGCATGAGGCAACCTACAATGATCGCACAAGGGTCATCAATACAAGGTGAAATCCACCAAGATAAAAAAACATCAAAATCCTCCCCCACCACATGGTAGGTTCGGCCATACAAGGCTTATTTTGCAAAATATATTTCTAAATTTTCTTTTTATTTTTCTTTAGCATCCTAAGGCTACCACAACACCATTTTAGGTCCCACTTTCCATCCTACACCATCACAACACCATTTTTCCAATTATTTCTCTCTAGGTCCAAATGCACATCACACACAATCCAATTATTTTTCCTTAACTTCCAATGCATTCACTCAATATACAACCCATCCAAATACCATTTAACCACACAACACATCCACCACATAATTTTTACAACATCAAATTCCCTATTACCCTACATGGTCAAAATGCCCATAGCCTTACACCAAGGGTTATTCAATCCAATTCAACATTCCCACACATCATACAATCCTATTATTAACTCATACAAACACTCAACAACTTAATTACACAATCCTACAACACATCAGTTTTACAAAGTCATGAACCACAACCAAAAATTCACTAAGTTAAAATCCCAATTTCACCAATAATTTTTATCACATCAATCACTCTAAAACATCATTCTTAGCCACAATTGTCTAATACACAATTTCCATTTGAGCTCTCTAACTACATCAATCAGGCAATTTAGCTCTAGGTTTTCAAATTTTAGATTCACGAATCAAGCCATAAAATGTGTTGAAATATACTTGCAAGCTTGGCCTAGGACCCCTCCAAGTGATCCCCAAGCAATGGCTTGACTAAACAACTCCAAAAACCTCAAAAATCTTCCAATTTTCGTGGCCGGTTTTGCCCCTTTTCTCTTAAATGAGAGGGTTTCAAGGAAAATTAATCGATGGGATGTGTTCGGATGATGATTTCCAACAACTTTGGTGACAATGCTTGATTTGAGGTAGTATTGAAGGAGTTATGATGGAAAGAAGAAATGGAAGAAAAATGGCAATGGTGGGGGGTTGCTCCACGATTTTGAGGAGAGAGGGAGGAAAAGGATGATGAATAGTGGACTTCGTCCATGTGTCATGATTTAACTTAAGTGGGGTGGGTCTCACTGCCATCTCACGCAATTTAAATTAATTCAGATCTCCCTCATATTCCACTAAACGTCCATAATTTCGTAACCTATTTAGAAACTCTAATTTTTAACATTAACCATTGTCCTTTAATTTTCCTTGATCAGATGAATCCAGAGTTTTCCGATCGTTCAGAGAAATTGCAGTTTTTTTTTTTGCAGTTTTAAGCTGTTATGCGCGCTGTGGGCACGCTTCCCCAAACATAGTAATTCCCATCAATTTTTGCCAAAAATCATATTTCCTAGTCTTATGTACCATTTATAACTTATATCCAAACCTAGAGCTCAAAATTCAATCGGCACGCTTTACGGTGCAACTGTACCTCGATATTTTTACCCGGTAAAAACACTATTCACCGAATTTTCAGAAACTTGCGTAACCACTCGATTTTTCGTTCTGAATCCATTTCCAGGTTTATTTTTATCATTTGAGACCTCCTACTCACTTTTACCTTCCTGGGGTTACGTGTTTGGCTAATTTCCGTTTTACCCATTCCTTTGTGTTTTGACCTAAATTTCAGGATTTTCACTAATCCTTCCCTTTAATCAACATTAATATACTAATATATGTTTTGGAAATGTGAGGTGTTATACTAATCGACCCCACTAAGCATTAATGACTCTAATCAGCCCACTAAACATTAATGACATTGAAAATGCTAATTATTCCACTCAACCTCCCTTGCATTGATGACATTAACTAAATTCTGATTATGATTTAATTTGGACTTGATGTCTTCATGATTATCCCACATTTGCTGGATCAACCTACTAAGAGCTTCTTTAAACTTCTTGGCCCTTAACCTTGTGATTGACCCATTTGGTAATTGTAATGGATCATTGGGTGTTGTCTCCTTATTCATATCACTCTTACAGAGGCCATTGGCCCAGATATGATATCTCTCTTTGAATACTCGAACCTTCTAGACATTAAACTAACTTAAGCGTCGGAGTGCCTTTGCAGGTACCCCAAGTCGCTCTCATACTGCCTAGATAAGCAAAAGTGCTGCCCAACCACCTCGCAACTCAGTCCACCATATCGCCAAGGTTCTCGCATCTTGGAAACAACTCATCAATCTTTCCTTCTCTTTATCAGCATCCTCTACCTATAACTATGTATGATTAGGCCAGCCCAATTGGTGTTGGACTGGTCACTTAGAAAATTTAAGTTCCTTGCTATTTGAACCAAATGTTCCTAAGAGATTTGAGGTTAGTGTTTGATAACTACTAGTATGAAATGAAAACAAAGACTGTTAATGATCTCAATTTATATTATTTATTATGTAGTTTGATTGGAGTGGCTAGAAAAACTTACATTGAATTCTAAATTCTCTGTGTGCAAGGGGAGACATTTGTTCTCTCTGTCGAACAGTAATTTCACTTGATCCTCGCTAATATTAAGTAGACGTCATTGGTACTATGTTTTTCAACACCCAAATTGTTAAGAAATATAAAATTGTTAATGTGCCCTTTGCTTATGAGTTGTTGGTTTTACATGTACCATAACTTTGGTAATCAAGTGGTCACAACTGTAGAGGTGTAAATGAGCCAACCTAAGCCATGTTTTAACCTAAATGGGTCAGGTTTATGTAAAATATTTAAAGTCTGACTTGACTTATTAGTTTGGTACAAGCCAAATTATAAAGTTTGGACTGGCTTGTTTTAAAAAAAATACAAGGTTTAGTCTGACCTATCAAGCCTTTGAAAATGACATATTTACATTCGGTAAAATATAAGTTTTTTTTTTTGCTTTTTTTTTATGCTTAAGTTGATGAAAAGTCAAAATAGTACAATAGCTAAAGCCATACTATCACCCAAAATATATTTTATTAAAAATAAAAAAAATCATTTATTAAAAAATGCAGGCCGAGCTCGAAGGTTTAAGTGTTAGGCCTTCTAAAATCAGCTTAAAGTTTGATTTCTAAAAAGGTCTTTTAATGAGCCCAAACCTATATACTATTTTAAAAATGAGCCAAGCGGCCAAGTTGTAGGCCCTTTATAAGTCGTCCAACCCATTTATACTTATAGCCACAAATTCCATACTCACTGCCTTATATTCTGTTAATAAAAAAAACTAAATATTGTAGATTTCTTAGTATAAATATATGAGTATGTGCATTGTCTATCTTTCAATTTGAGCTCTAGTCTAAGGAGGCATATTAAACAAATATAGAGCGTTAATGTAATATTCACCTAATACCTTATCTTATTGGGTTTAGTTAATTCTTTACACAAATGCAAATAAAACACTAGTATCATTCAACTTTGAATGTCAATCTTGGTTTATACCGCATACATCAATGGAAAACATTGTCCAAACTTTATTGACGAAATGTTCAATTTTCACGAAAGCAATCAGAGGCCATTTTAGTACTTTTTCTTGTGGAACCTCCAAACCGATGCCATTATCCCATTGGAGGTTGAAGATTTCGGTTTGCCAGTACTTTGGACCTGTATTGATATTATCAAAACACAACCATACTTTTAATTGCAACTAGTGATAATATAGAGCGCATTCACCTTACACAGTTTGAAAAATGCACGCACACCCCGCAATCCAGCATGAAGGTATTCACAGTAAACAAATATTTTACTTTCAAAGTTAGTTTCACATCTTGTTAAGGATTGGAGGGGAGTTTCATCCACTTGGTTCATTTCTGAAGAAAAATTTCAAACTATTTACCAACCAAATGCTAGGCAGAACCGTTTTCAATTTTATTTTTCATTGTGAATTGTCCAATGAAATTGAATACAGTATCCACAAATACCATAATAATAATAACAAAATTCATAAATAATTTGAAAAAAAAAGTTATTTATTTTGAAATTGACCCAATGAGTGAAAATTCAAATTAGAGGTAAAATGTTAAACTATTCTTATAATAATTTATTTTAGAAAACTCGTTTTCTAAATTTTTCGCTTCCATTTTAAAAATAATATTAAACTGAACATCAACTTACCTCATTCTTGATCTCTTGGCCTTTTGTCATTTTCAAATCACCAGGATGGTTTTCTAGATATCCCTTTAGCTGCTGGTCGTTCATTGTCTCCATCAGATCAACCTATGAAATAATAAACTGATTGTGAGAAAGAAAACTTTGTTTGAGATATATTAAAAGTAGGCACGACTATATTGAGAATTAAGAGCTTCAGAAGTATCAATGAACTCAAACAGCATACATGCATGTTAAAAAGTGAAGTTATGGTGAAGGAACTAAAAGAGTATATACACATACGTATATATACATATACCCATGTCTTAAGGTCTTGTATATCCTTTTTTAAGACCTCTTCTTCCACCTGTGCAAGTTCTTTCTTCGCCTGCAATGGCATTGATACCATCATTGCCTCGGCTTCTGCTTTCTTCTTCTTGTTTCTTTCTCCAACCGTATTCATTATTTTATTTCATGGGCCACAAATAACTATAAAAGTAACTTAAATGAAAGACATCGATCAAACAATTGGGGTCAACTGAGAAGAGACAATGCCAGCAAAGAATGTATTTAAGGAATGAACTTACAAGTATATATGTCAATACATATTTAAGGAGGAAAGAACATGACATGTGAATATGATGAAGAACGGAACTAATCTTGGCTTTATGCCAACTATAATTATTAACTAATACTGACAAAAGCAGTAGCTATTAATTGCTTAATACTGGTCTAGTTAGTCTAATCCATTTCGTTGTGGGATGGTTATTATTAAAAAGATAAAACTCATGTCGTGTGTTATATGGAAAGGATTCAATGAACAACTTAACTTTAATTCGCATTTGCGTTGGTACTATGCTTTTCTGCTTTGGCAAATTTTACAGTGATACGCTTTAAGTATTGTAGTACATCAATATGATAGAATATTGTCGGCGTATTTAATGTTAAGGGGGCGTTTGGTTGAGGAGAAATATTATGAATGATAGGGAAATGTTTTGTATAGGGAAATGGGTGGGATGTGAAATTGGTAGGAAAATGTAAGAAAAAGTTGTTTGGTTGGAAAAATTTTTACAGGGAAAATTAGATAGCTTTTGTAAAGTCTATGTTTGGCTGTAATTAACATATAGATGGGAAAATGTGTGCGAGTTTACAAAATTAACCCTGACTTTATCAATTTTTGAACGTCCATATAATTTTTGTAAAAAAGGAAGTTTGTGTTTACAAGGGGTACGCTGGACCTTTTTTAAGTATGCACAGCAGGCAAATGTGGAGGTTTTCCACAATACCACCCCTCAAAATGGAAACTTTGGCCGGCAAGTTGAGCACAAATACATAGATAAATGAGAATCACTGCAATCACAATTAGCTACATAAGTCAGCAAACCCAACTGGACAAACAAAGGTTTCTTACTTTCCCACTCCTCATTTATCTATGATTCTGTTGAGAATCCTAGAACCAAACAGCCCCTAAGGTTTTGACATTACCCCATGCAAATGAAGTGAGCATTCTGAAAAGGATGTGTTTGGTTGACAGGGAAATGGGTGAACACCCAGGCAAGGAAGATGCATGGCTATTTCAATTTTGATTAGTTTAGCTAAGCAACCGCACTGTTTAAAAAGCTTTGTATGCGGTGGTTTTTTTAGGATTGCCGGCTAAACCACATGGGCCCATAAAAATCAGACAAATATACCCTCTGAACTTGCAGGAGAAGACGAAGATGAACCACCTCCACATACCACTGTTTCTTCATCTTTCACTCTATTTCCTTGCATTTCACTCTTTCAATTTCGATGTTAAAACTTTTTTTTATTTTATGTTCTTAAAATGGAAACTCTGAGTGTGGTGAATATTGAGAGAGATTTGCAAGTGACACTAATTTGAAGCAATTTTAAGGCGCTCCTGGAGCAGGAAGATTCTAGAGAAAGTGAAAAATATTTGGTTGGCTTTTCCCTTTTTTTTTTCCCAGAGATTGTCAGAAGGTTCTGACATTTGTCATTCTCATGTTCATTAGGGTCATAGATTTTTTGTTAAAGTCTGTTTTATTTTCCCAAAAATTTTAAAAACAGGATATTTTCGTAATTGTCACTTATTTTCCCATCTATATTTTACCTCAAACTAAACATAGACTTTATAAATTTTACCTAATTTGCCTGGTAATTTTTTTTTCAACCAAACAATTTTTTTTACATTTTCCTACCAAACTCACTTTCCAACCACTTCCCTATCAATTACATTTTCCTAGTATTCAAAAAAAAAATTCTCAACCAAACGCCCCCTTAGTTAAAAATTATGATTTAATCCCATAACTAAAAAAGGCTTGTATATCGATGAAAATCTATCTAATATTCTAAAGAAACCCATTCTTTGACAAGTTTGTTGACGTGTCGCTTTCTCCTTCACTTTCAGTTTTGTGTTCACACTACAAAATATTTAAAACCTTTCTTTCTTTGGTAAAAAATAATAAAAAGAAAAATATATTAAATAAAATTGAATTTGTAATTAAATTCAATTGAGAAAATATGTTAACAATTGCTGGTGACAAACAACTCATTTAATGTCTCACTACTTTATGAAATCTTGATTTTCAATTTTTAATTTTAAAATTGAATTTGAATTTGAATTTTAAAGGGTGGGAAAACATTTGAACAGTTGTTGGTGGGAGACAACTCATTTATTATCCCATTACTTTTTTGTTAAAAAATGATCATTAAAAAAACGAAAATATTTTGTAAAAAATGCAAATATTTTGTGTATAAATATGATATGTGTTATTGGTTTTTTCATTTGGTAATTAGTTTATGTGCACATATTTCTTCTCTTATATGTGTGTTTATCTTCTTCATCTTCTCAGATTGTTGTTCTATCACATGAATATGTAATATTTTTGCTTTTTTTTTTGCAGCTTTGTTGTAGAACAAAACTGACGGGATGATTTGGAATCACTGGGATATTGCTTTTGTACTTCCTCAGAGGAAGGTATGACATCCTTCTCTATCTGCTTTTCTTCTACAAATATTTTCTCCATAATCTAATATCATGAATGAATCTTTAATGTCTGCAAGAGCAAGATGAGCTTTCCCTTCTATTCTTCCTGTCCATACATAATTTGTTTCGCATTGTTGTTGAGGTTCATTAATTTATCTCTGTTCTTGACAAATATGCTTACCGTGACGATGAGAGTGATGAGTTGGATAGGCATGATACTATTTTGACCCTCATAAAACCATATTCTATTTCTTCAAAGATTGTTGAAGTGTGTCAGATCTAGATCAGTGCAACTGAGCAACATAGTTTCAAAGCAATTTTTCTTTTAGGAATTTTTTGCTTTAATTATCACTATTAATTTATCCTTCTACTTTTTTTCATTTTGTTTGTCCCTATTGTATAAGTGCCTATAGCTTTAAAAAAAGTGAATATTCTATAATTTTTTTTTTAAAAAAAATTCGAAAACATAACACAAAAGGATAAAAGAAATTCTGAAACAATGACATCAAACAAAAAGATTTCTGGGGTGTTTAACCTTCTTTTCCATATTTCATCCATACCTTCACCTCAGCCCCATTACAACCCTGCATAAAGCCCTCTTAATTTGTGCATGCATGTGTTAGTAGCAGTGGAGAAGTAGAATTTGAGCAAGCATATGGTAGAATAATTTTCTTGAGTAGATTTGAGTGATACACTGATTACCTGATACACTTGAAAGAAAAATATTGAGAGCATCCTGTGAGAAACCATTTTCTGTAATTGGCATGTGCAGCTGAAATTAGCAGGTCTTGTGATTTGAGATTAGGGAATTTCTGTCCTGATTGATTTATCTATGGAAAACTTGTGATCATTGTATATTTTCTGTATGCTTGATAGTTGTTAGAAAGGATTGGTTGATCTTAGTCTTTGCTTTCAATTTTAGTTTTTGCCCAGGAGTGCAAAAAGATAAGTGTGGGGGAATTTGATAACTCATATTTTGTTACACTTATTTATTACTCTTGGTTGGTATTTTTATGATTTATTTGAATTAAATAAAGGTCTTTTGGGTCAAATCACAATTCTAGATTTTAATTGGGTTTATTTGATTTTCGTCATAATTTTCCAAATTTACACTACTTTCGTATTTTCACCATATCTCACTCTACAGATGTCCGTTTACTCCGTTCTTGTTGAGTTTTCTAGCTAACAGATAGGGCTACAATCGTTATTTCGGCTACTGAAGCCCAATTTGGACGGGAAGATGGTCTAAATCTGATATCAAGATGACGTGTTTTTGCTGGAATTTTATTTTGATGTTTGGACTTGTAATTCAAATTAGGACCCAATGTGTTTAGGCCCAAGGTGAAAGTCCGAAATGGCCTTGAAGGCCGATGCATGCAAGAGGGAAAAACAAAATTTTTCTTTGCGGAATATACATGCACATCAACATCATGCTTTAGGAAAGCATGATGTTACCTTGTTCGTGAAATCACCAGATGATCAAGGCAGGTCTGAAGGGTTCAGACCCTCTAATGTTGATCCACACCACCCACTCGTCTAGGTGCAAGAACTCCTTCTTGTGAAGCCACTGGATGATCACCACAAAGAGGCTTGCTAGGCGCTCTATGTGTGAAGATGGAGGCTAGGTGAAAGTGTTTGAAAGAGTGAAGCTCTCAATGTGAAAGCTTCACAAGTGGCGCAGGAGAAAGGAGAGAATAGGCTAGGCTTTTCAGAAAAACCCTTGGAGGAACAACTTACCACTTTTTTTTTTTTGATAACAACAACTTACCACTTAGGCGCATAAGAGGAGAGTATTTAAAATAAAATACCAATCAGATTTTTCTCCCAAAAATCTGATCATTAGGCGCCAGATTGGAGAGAGAGAAGTGGAGCTGTTTTATTTCAAAAATTGCTAACAGGCTCCTGGAATATTCTCTTGAGAATTGGTTCAAAACCTATTCAAAATTCTGATCAGAAATCTTCATAAGATCAGCTATATGGTGCGCCCCTTATAGCCCAAAAAGTTGACCAGATACATCTGAGTAGTTGCATTCAAATTTGAATCAACTCACTCAGATTTTCTCCCAACTGACTGAATCTTCTGGAGCTGATTTTGATGAGCAAATCTTGCTCACCAACAGCCCAAATCAGCGCCATATATAGCCTTGGATTATGTCCAAAAGATTCTCTCATGATACTAGTGATTTGTTACAACAAGATCTTATCTTATCCTTTTGTTATGAAACAACCTTTCATAGGCAATTCAAATTCGAATTCAAATATTTGAATTCCAACATTCAAATATTCAAATTCAAATGTTCAAACATTCAAATTCAAAATTCAAATTCAAAGTTCAAATTTCAAAATTCAAATTTCAAAATTCGAATTCAAAATTCAAATTTCAAATTTCAAATTTCAAATTCAAAATTCGAATTTCGAAATTCAAAATTCAAAATTTCAAAATTCAAATTTCGAATTCCAAAATTCAAAATTTCAATGTTTGATAATTAATTTAACTAATTAAATTAATTAGTAATGTATTGGACTATCCAAGCCCATTACAATGATCCATGCGCCCTCCACCCCTTTAGCTGGAGTTCCAAACAACTTCTTGGGCTAATAACTATTATTAGGCCCAATATCTTTAATGCTAGAGCATCTAGACAATTAGGTGTTTGTGTGTGACCCATTAGGTCTGACTTAGCCACTGACATAAATGAGCTTGGGCCCAATAAGCCCACAACCCATCTAATGACAACACAGAGCACCAGCAATGATTTGTTGCTCCAGAACTAGTTAGATTAATGATTTGATCATCCTATTAAACATATTTGGTTGCTGTATGTTTGTCCCTTCGTCTCGGTTACCTTCCCATAAAGCCTAGGGTAAGGAAACGCATCAACCCTTGCGGTTTAGGGTTAGCTTTTATGAAATGGGGAGTCTTCAATTTACTGACTCTAAAGGCAGATCATCTTATGATCTTTTTTACTATGCATAGATTCCGAGTCACTGTAAATGTCATCCTGATTTCTCCGGTTTAAGGATACCTAATCTCTCACAGAGTTTTGACGAATTCCTTCAGCTTATTACCCTAGCCCTGTGCCCTATCAGGACAAGCCCAAGAGCATACCTATAAGGAAAGACATAGCCAAATATATAGAGATTACTCTAATGATACTATCTGTGAGATTTCCTCATAGAGTCTCTTTGAGGGTCCGTTCAGTGCGAGCTATACCCTTATAGGTCCACCCACGACTTTACCTAAGACATCTCCATATCTGTAGCACATGAGGTCTATACTTTGTATCCATATACAAGTAGATAAGTCGTGCTAGTCTTACCCGAGATTACTGACCCCATTCTCAGTATCTCTAGACTAGGAACATAAAATTAGGAATAAACATCCGGTATTCTTGAATCCTCATGATTGTGATCTCATCACAGATACTCAAGAGATACCTATTTTATTCCACGGGGTTATCAAGTTATTCATAATATATTAACATTAATATCGAGACATAATTATGAAACAAGATAAAGAGTGCTTTTATTTATTTGCGACAATATTAAAAAGGTCTACATCTATGTCCTTATTTAATCATAAGATTGTCTCTAGGACACCCAAATACTAACAAGCTCCCACTTGGCCTAGAGCCAATCAGACCTTAGTCGTATACCTAAAGCCTCATAATGACTATCATGTTTTCTCTGAGAAACAACCTTTGTCAGAGAATCGGCCAGGTTATCATCTGTGAGAACATAATCCATCTTTACATCCATTCTATCAATGATTTCTCTTAATCAGGTGATATTTGCGGAGCACGTGCTTAGATCTTTGATGAGATCTAGGTTCCTTTGACTGCGTAATGGCTCCAGGGTTGTCGCACAGCAACTGTATGGGCTCATCCACGCTTGGAACAACCCTAAGTTCAGATATGAACTTCTTGATCCACACGACCTCCTTAGCCGCTTCTGAAGTAGCTATGTATTCAGCTTCTGTCGTTGAATCTGCTATTGTCTCTTGCTTGGAACTCTTCCAAGATACTGCCCCACCATTTAAGGTGAATACGAACCCTGACTGTGACTTGCAGTCATCTTTGTCACTCTGAAAGCTGGCATCAGTGAACCCTTTCACTGTAAGCTCATTAACCCCACCATAGACCAAAAACGCATCCTTAGTTCTTCTCAAGTATTTAAGGATGGTCTTGACTGCCGTCCAGTGACCCTCTCTAGGGTCAGACTGGTATCTGCTCGTAATGCTTAAAGCATATGAGACATCTGGTCTCGTACATATCATGGCATACATGATGGACCCAATAGCCGAAGCGTATGGAATTCCACTCATGCGATCCTTCTCAGGCTGTGACTTAGGACACATAGCCTTTGAAAGATGTATCTCATGACTGACAGGTAGAAAACCCTTTTTCGACCATTCCATGCTAAACCTTTTTAGCATCTTGTCAATATACGTGGATTGAGATAAACCCAGCAGCCTGTTTGATCTATCTCTATAGATCTTTATACCAAGTATAAAGGCCGCCTCTCCCAAATCCTTCATGGTGAAGCTTTCTGAAAGCCATTCTTTCGTTGTTTGTAATGTGGGGATGTCATTTCCTATAAGCAATATGTCATCTACATACAGCACTAGGAAGACAACATTACTCCCACTAACCTTCCTATAAACACAAGGTTCATCCTCGTTCTTGATGAAACCGTTACTCCTAACGACCTCATCAAAACGAATATTCCAACTCCTTGATGCTTGCTTTAGCCCATATATCGACCTTTGAAGTTTGCATACCATATGCTCCTGATCTTTGATTACAAAGCCTTCAGGTTGTGTCATGTACACTTCCTCCTTCAAAAACCCATTCAAGAAGGCGGTCTTGACATCCATTTGCCAAATTTCATAGTCGTGATATGCCGCTATTGCAAGCATGATCCTAATAGATTTGATCATGGCAACAGGTGAGAAAGTCTCATCATAGTTAACTCATTGTCTTTGACGGTACCCTTTCGCAACCAACCTAGCTTTGTAGGTCTGAACATTGCCATCTGCATTAGTCTTTCTTTTAAAGACCTATTTGTTACCAATAGGAACTATTCCTTGCGGTTTTGGAACCAAGGTCCATACCTTGTTTTGATACATCGAATCCATTTCAGATTCCATGACTTCAAGCCATCTAGAAGAGTCAACATCCTTGACTGCCTCTTCGTAGTTAATTGGTTCATCATCCTCGACGGTTTGCTGATTCTCAATCACAAATCCATACCTCTCAGGTGGATGGATGACCCTCGTAGACCTACGGAGTTGTGTGTTTACTTCTCCATCGGAGAACATCGCCTGCTGAGCAGACTTGGGTTCCTCAATCTGTTGATGTGGTTCTTGAACTTCTTCAAGATCAATCTTACTCCCACTGGCTCCTTGAGAGATCAATCCTTCTCAAGGAACTCAGCATTCTTGGATACAAACACTTTGTGTTCATCCATAGAGTAAAAGTAGTATCCTTTAGTACCTTTAGGATACCCCACAAAAAGACATTTAGTACTCTTAGCACTAAGCTTGTCTGATGCCAATGTCTTGACATAAGCAGGCGATCCCCAAACCCTGAGATAACTCAGGTTGGGTCTCTTACCATTCCATATCTCATATAGTGTGGTCTG